>NC_083653.1:4929016-5229016 GCF_963576545.1 Limanda limanda | reverse complement strand
AGTAAATGCTGAAATGTCTGTGCTCGCTGCTGCCTCTCAAGGACACTCTCTCCTTCTGTGTTATGATACTGTGAGCTGTTCAACTGATGTGATGTTTCAGTTTTATTGCAGTCGTGTGCGTGCGAGTCCATAAAGCAGGTTTTATTTATACCCTATACACTTTACCAGCTATAACAAGCTGATTTCAGACATGCCAGTATTCATTCTTCTGAAAACAACCATAGAGGGATTTCTATCAGACGACTTTCTAGACGGGTGCACGAGCACAATCAGCCACGAATGACCATTTAAGAAAACAGACAAATTTAACACAAAACAAAAAGTAACAGATGCATGCTCGTGACAGTCCTGTGTGTGTATTTTTAAACTTGCTCACCGAAGCTTCTGAGGCAGCGTGGTGGCTGCTGGGACCAGGCTCCGGAACTGGTACAAATGATAGTGGTGGGTCCATCTGCCGTGAAGCCGGTCTCACAGCCATAGGTCAGCAAGGTGCCCGGGGGGAAGGAGCCCCTGTTGGCTTCGGTCTGGTTCAGCAGGTCTCCGTGCTGCACACCAGGAGGCTGCACACAACCTGGAGACACACAATCGAGTGGAGAGAATTAATAACCGGCTGCTTTGATAGAAGAGTTCAAGGTTTTTGGTGTGAGAATGAGACAAAAGTGAGATAAGAAGCTTCTCCCTTCTCTTCTCTGGCTCTCGGCTGAACCCATGATCAAGGAACGACCCAGCTGCAGGCCCGGAGCCACAATCTGAACCATATTTTAATAATGCAAGGTAACAAGGTAATTACGAAAGGTATGTAAGTAACCTCAGTGGAGTTAAGTCTGCCTCTAGACAGGATGTGCAACATCTTCTTTTTCAATTTATGCAGGGATTTCTGTGTGTTTAAGTCCCGCTGGGGAAACAAGGAGAATGTATCTGAAACGTGACCTGGTTCTTTGAAGAATTATGCACCAATATAATGTGGACTAAACCCGGTATTTACAATTAGTAACGGACTGTTTGTCACAGAGGCAGGATCATAGTCCTACAGCAACAACATCTTTCATCCCATTAATGCGGCGCTGCTGGAATATGGTGAGGTCCCATCATTAAGCTGACACACGCCGTCGGCTGGACTCCTCCACAGGCCAGTTGCCACCGGGTCAAACAACTTCTCACGGGGTGAAACTGTCAGCTTGACAGGCGGAGCAGATAATTAAAGCTCAGAGGTATTGTTATGTGAAACTAGGCTGCGTTTTTACACAGGTGAGCGAGACGGCACTGGATCAGCATGACAGGTTGGGCTGGAGAAGGCTGTGCAGTACAGAGAATATATCTCCGGGGCCTACAGTGGATTAAAATGTCACGGGGGCTCCACAGAGATCTAATTTCTCACTATTATCTCCCACTCATTAAACTGTGCTCATCCCACACCAGCGCTCTCTCTCTCTCTCTCTCTCTCTCCGGCAGGGAGACAGGATGTTCAGAGAGGTTTGCTTACTTGGCTCTAATGACAGACTCAAGGCTCTAAAGACAGGACGGGGCAGAGAACCTGGAGTTAATTGTGCTGTGATGTTCCCATGCTTTTTTTTTTTAATGATTTTGCGATGTCACGCCAGCTGCTGGTGTGCGAGTTTCGTGGGGTTAGTTGCAGCGAGGGGAGCAAATGATCGGAATACGTGCTGCAAACTCCGTCCCCACAGACTCACACACACGCACGCAGATGTTCATAGAAAAACACATTTGGAGCAGAAATCTGACAAGAGCGGAGAATCTAAATCCACAGCCTGACATAACATTGCAGCACCTGTGTAAACTGAGGCAGGACAGCAGGAGGCTGACTTTACTGTGAGTACTGAGCGGTTTTCAGACAAGCATCGAAGTCAAGACTTTGCTGACATTTTCTGGAGGAGCTGTGTGTGAAAACGGAAAAATGTCAGAGTGCGCCCACGTGAGAATACAGCAGGACAATGTCTGAAGAGGGTTGATCATGTTTCTGACACACAACAGGCTTGAAACTGGAGGAAAAAGAATATCTCAGGATGAAAAAACAGGAACCATACACAAGGAAGACTCTGACGAAGACGCCTGTGTTGATATGTGCTGTAAATAAAAAATCATTTCTGCGGCTGAACTTAAATGTCATGTCCTGCCTCCTGCATTCTCTACCCAGGCCATAATCTTCCCACAGATTTTCCTGTTGATGTGAAAGTGCCGATCTGCTGCTGCTGCGTTCGTCAGACTCTGGAAAATGTTCGAACCCAATTATTCGAATAACAGAGACTAACGACCTAATTTTATTACCTCTGATCGGGTTAATCTGTGAAGTGGTTATGCAAGAATTTGGGACCTGGCTTCACTCGAACATTTTTCAGTAATGACTCTAAAGCCCTCTAGGCCATCGTATAGAAATGAAATCTGTCACAGCAAGTGAAGAATTTTCAATTTCTTATCTCTACATCTTTTCTGTCTGATTTATTAAATTGAATCATATGACGTGCGCTGATTTTCCCACCCAGTAACGAGGGGACAAGCATAAGTACAATTTAAACACCCCCCCACAGCGATGAACATTAATAATGCCATCAACGCTAATGACCACACGGCTCATTATTTAATCCTCGGACTGAGTATTTATAAAATCATATTAGCCATGGTCGCCTGTGGTGTCTTAACACTTGCTCGACACAAACAAACAAACATCTTTCCTCCGAGTCTGTTCAGCGATTGAAAGAGGGACTATTTCCACAGCAGCGCCTCTAACATCTTCTAATCTTCCGGGAGAAACGCTGCTCTAAGCTGGTGGCACAAGATTAAATGCAAAATGCAAACACTCAAATGTGCGACCGCCTCTTCACTCACACACACACAAGGTCAACACCCACAAACAAAGAAACTCCCAGGACCAAGTCATGTAATACCAAAGGGTGTGTTATTGAATTCAGCTGGGGACATATTTTGCGTGTGTGTGTACGGAAAATGGAGTTGCCACCTGGTTATTATAGATAAACTAAAAAGCCACAGATGTCAGCCTGCTGTAGAGATGAGGGTTTTGCACCTTCTCCAATTCTATCGCTCTCAATCATAAAATATTTGGTTATATGGCTGCATCTACCTAACTTTCGTTATTGGTTAATCTCTTAATTATTTCCCTAAATAATCAGTTGGTTATTTGTCGTTGAAATAGAAAAGAAACACTTAACAATTATGATGCAAGACAACGAGAAGCAGAAATGAAACTGACTTAAAATGAAAGCACTTTCACTTGAGCAATGTGTTAATCAACTTATCATTTCCGCTGTTCGTTGTTAGTCGTTTCCAAATTTTTTCCAAGGAGACTGAAGAACTTTCACCCTTAAACCTCCTTGTGTTGAATCTCCTTCTCACAAATAAGATTACACCAGCTAATTTGATTAAAGTCAAAATTAGAGCTACAGGGATCAAACCAGCCGATATGAGCTCGCTGCAGAGAGGAGGAGGAGCAGCGAGAAACTGCAGCACAGAAGTGCCAACCTCAGCTTGAGGTAATTTACGTGTAAAACCATTTTGTACAGTTTTTCACTGTTAAATGTTCTTAACTCCCAATTATTGACAACACCATCTGCCCTCAAAGGAGACATACGCTGCTTTCAATGTTTCTTTACTCTGTGTTTTATGTCCATGGAAGTAATATCAATATTTATGACTCGAATACATCGATACTGTTGATCTCACACACAGAAACACAATCTGCAGCGAATCCAGACGCCATTTGACAGCGTGACCTGAGCAGTTGTTCGTTGAGCTGCTTCAGGGCGTTTACAGGCTCCTCTGAGGAGGAGATGGTGCTAATGGAGGTGGTAAAGGAGATGAATTGATGAGTCCCAGTCTGGGAGGCAGCAGGGGACAAAAAGGCCTTAGGGCGCAGTTTAGGACAAAAGCCTTTAGCCAGCAGCCGCCGTTATGATCTTTTGTGAAAGGCTGTGAAGGCAGTCAATAAGAACTGTAGAAGACTGATGAGGGTTAATGGTGTTTCATGAGCTTTAGCATTTTAACTGCTTTATTGTCTCGAGGATTAAGGCATGGGCATGAGTGGACACATTTAACCTTACACATAAACCTCTGCAATCCAGAAGGAAGAACACACCATGAATTTAAAACACTGGAGCCTGTCAGAAGCTGATCCTACGGTCAAAATGTTCTTTCACACTGATTACATCAGACCACATACTTTATGTAAAGGTTCTGCTCGATTAAATATATTTATGAAGGAAGTACTTGAGAGACCAGCTTCAGTTAAAAATAAAAAAAGTACAGCATAATCGGGCTTTAACTTGAGTTATTTATCCAGTACAAGATGTTAAAATACACGCTTGTTCTTTTGGTAGCTCTGAGCAAATCCTCTGTTTATGTTAAGTCATCAGGGAACATCCCTGCATCATCATGTGGTTCGAGGATAAAGTATTAAAATATGGTTACAGGCTTCACACACTCCAGGGACAATTCGTACCCAGAGACCAGGTCACAGAGGACACTGGAGTCCGGTCAAACAAACCATGAAGCCAATTAAATGTCCTTTTTGAAAGTCATGCTTGTTTCAGAAGCGCAACAAACCAGGCTCTCGCTCTCATGCAAGGAAAAACCTTGTGACCTATAGCAACCATGTTCCATCATCAGGAGTTTTCTAAATGTCGTCAGCACTTACTGCTCAGACAGAGGCGCCTACATTCACAGTGTGGTTCAATGGCATTAGAAAAATCTTTACCTGCTTGTAACACTCACAGCCAAGTGCATCATAACATTAACACTGCTTTCAGACATGCACTGAACTCTGCACATCTTCTAGAGGGGCTGTATGCGAGAAGACAAATGCCCGAGTCAGTCTCAAACGTTTCCTTGAACTTTTCTTGAGCAAGAAGGTGCCACAAACAAATAAGAGGCTGATGAAGATGTCAACTTGACGATAAGATTCAAAAGCTTTTGGCGATAAGGACAGAGACCGGCGTCTAGGCTACGAACTGTTTTCCTGTTGTTGTGAATTTGTCTGACCCTGAATATCTCCTGCTGTGTTCTTCATGTGTGAAAGACAAACTCTGGAAAACTTACGGACCCAATTTTCTAAATATTTTCATATGTGAAAACTGGTGTTTTTAACCAACACAAAACTGTGCTGAACTAAACAATGATACCTTTAACAACACACACACACACTTCCCTTGCACACTACATCCCATGAGAGTAGAAGAAATCCAACTCATGCCAGCTTAAAAAGGGAAACTGAAAAATACACATAAAACAAATATGGGAATATGGTTGTTAAATCTTAGAACTCCCACGGGATTACATTTGTCAGAGAGAAGTCAGCTCCTACGTTAGAACAAGAATGTGAGAATTGAGCTGAACTAAAAAAAAACATAACCAGAGAAGACAGGTGAGTGTAAAAATAGTGACTGAGAAGTAGAAAGTAAAAATAATGACAGGAAAATGTGCTTATCTGTTAAAAAAAAAAACTGGCAGAAAACCGAGAGGGGGAGGGGAGAGCCGTGGGAGAGGGTGCAGGAAAACCATGGAACGCTGTGGTCCAGGCCAGGAAGAGACATGTCTTAGCAGGTTAACCAGCAGATCTGTGTGCAAAGCAGAGGCTCTGTACAACAACAATGGGAAGAGGAGGCTGCTCCAGCACATACCACACTCTGGGCTGGGCGAGCACAAACCAAAGGGCTGTTTGAAAAGGAAAGGTGGAGCGCCTGGTTCAGTATCCAGAGATAGTGGAGCAGTAAAAGAAGTACAACCTCGCGGCCTCTCCCTTTTCCCCATCGCCCTCTCGACCCAGATTGAATATTGGCTTAGAGAAAAACACACGGGGAAAAAACCTGATCAAAGCGGTGAGCAACGCCAGAGTGGATTTCAGCACACCATGTTTCGTGCTTATGAGGAAGGGGAGTGAGTCACAGTCAAACACACGCTGTTCTCCCACTGGTCTGATGTTCAGAGTTTGCTCAAGAGAAGCGAGGGGAAGTTTGAAACCTGTCGAAAACAATGACGGAGACACGAGGGGCCTTGTGAAATCACGTGGACATTGTGGGTGAGAACAAGATACTTACATTAAATCTAAATCTACAGATATGTCCAGGAAAATGTTTGCTTTAAATCTGATTATCCCGTGAATATCCACCGAAGACCAACCGGACGCAAGGTTTACTCGAGTTAAATAAAGTGGACACATAAAATCTTCTAGGGGGCACAACTGTGAGCTGATCAAAGTGTTCAATATGCTACAAGGTCGGCGAAATGCTCGTGATGTAGTGGGAGAACTGGGCCAGGGCAGAGCGCTCATGGGGCTGATTGCTAATCCCAACATCCAGCGCCTTAAGGCTGCGCTGGAGGAGCCTTAGGACACGAGTTGGGGGGGGCGTTAAATCCCTTGCCTGACTACGAAGTGTCTTCCTGGCTGTGAATATCTCCCTTTCACCATCTGTTACCGACGGCACTCGCCCGCTAAGAGCTGCAGGGTGGGGGGTGGGTTGAGGAGAACCCTGGTGGGGAGGGGGGGAAGGAATCGGGTTTTAGCCCTGTTTGCCCGGGCAAATTAAAAAATTCTAATTATCCTCCTATTACGAGCTGGGAGCGCTCTCAAGCAGATCTGATAGTGATGACTTCTGCAGCCAGCTGTTTGGTCGCCCCGTAGAACAATAGGCTATAAAACAGGGTGTGTTTCCCACTGTGCACGCGCATGTTCAAGTGTGTCGGGAAGCAGGGGAATTTGTGAATATGTGCTACACAAGGGGGGGGGGGTTGTGTGTTGGATTAAGCTAAAGACAGAGGGGATGATGATGCTCTCTTTGGCCTGGTAAATATGTTTTTCTTGTTCCTTTGTTGGCCGCTCCCTCCGAGTCCTCTGCTGTCGCTGTTGTTGTTTTTGATGATGTCGCTGTCATTTTTGGGGCCAGGGGTGTTTTTGTATTTTGCCACGTTCCAAACTCTCCGACACTAATCCCTGGGATTTTTAGCCAAGCTGTTGTTATTAGAGTGCAATACAGTGCAGCCGGGCCCACGGGTGGGACGGGGATGCAAGGACAGTTCCACATTCATTCCTGCCACTGGTGGATAGTGGGAAGATAAAGAGAGACATGTTTACCTTTATTAACCTGCTGACAGGAAAATGTGAATGTGGTGGGAGCACTAATAAAATCAAACCAGGTTCACTATACTAAACGTACAAAATACAAGGGTATACAATATTCTTTTCAAGCCTTTAATGTTCTATCAGCATCCTATCGTCACACTGGAGAAGAGGAAGTAGAAGAAAATTGCTTGTTCACCCATGTGTCATGTTTCCATAACATCCAAGTCAGAAGCCGAAAACAAATAAAATAACACCAGTGAATTTCTGATTTGATTAAAGTCCTGTTGATAAACAAATACTTTTTGTGGAATTACATATGATAGTTTTAAAAATACAGCCTTGAAGCAGGTCGGCCCTAGTTTGAGTTTGAGTCGGCCCTAAACCCTAGTTTTAAAAGATAACCTAAGAAGATAACATTGATGCAAACTGTTTCTAAGTTCAGAAGCTTTCCACTCTTTGAAGTGAGGTTAAGCCCTGTAGTTCAAAGTGACTAGATTCGTGTACCGTGTAATAAAAGAGCCAAAAGAGGACGATTCTATAAGGTTGGGTAAACTTCAATACGTCGTGAAATATTATGTGATCATGACAAAAGTTCTTTGGCGAGTGGGTGTGGGTTGAAATTAAGTTTCCTGTATTCGCTTTCGTTCTTTCACACTTACATCACAGATACGCTTTCAGTGTGAGACACTTCAAACCGTTTGAAGTGACACAACTCAACACGCTGACACGGGTGGGCGACACCGGGCCGTAACGTAGGACTCTTAATGTCTGGGTGAGCGATACTACCAGTGTCGTGTTCTGCTGTGAGCCGCCTTAGAGGTCGTCATTCAGTCGCACATAAATATCTGCTTTCATATTCTGGCAACTCGTAACAGCTGAGCACCGAGCGAAAAGCGAGAAAGACAACCGAGGCATTCTGTGTTGAAAGGATGTGGGGAAATAAAAAAGGTGGACTTGTACTGCGTGTAGGTTGGACAGAATCCCAATCTTTCCCTAATAAAGGGGGCTGTTGTTGCATCTGCAGGACCTCCGAGAGAAGGTGAAGGGACCGAACAGAGGAAGAGCGGAGGAGGAGGAGGAGGAAAAAGACGAGGAGGATGAAGAACAGGGAGGCAGTGTGATGGAGGTGAAGGCACGTTTATATAAAAGCCTGACTACAAACAGATGCAGGCAGACAGTTATTCACTCTGCAAGTGGAGGTTGCAAGTGTCCCAAAGGGGCTCTTTTGTAAACAGCAGGGCTTTTGTTACTCACTGACAGCCCACACCTCTGTTGTGTGAATGGTCAGGGCCACAGTGGATGAATCGCCGTGTCAGACCGAACAGTGGGCGCTCATGTCATCTCCACACACTCCTACAAAAGGCCAAGCGATGTCCGTATTGTCCACGGACGCCAAAGCCAACAGCGTCACATCTACTGTAAACAGGAAATTGGCCACAAAACACAAGAGTCCGATAGCTGCAGGCCTTCGGAACTGAGCGTTTAGCCGACCACTTGTTTCTCTTCCTGCAGCTGAAACACATGAACAAACACATAATGCACACACCCATGGCGAAGAGGGTCCCTAAAAAGACAAAAACATCCTCCGTGCTCCCCCCCCCCGCCCGTTCGCTCCCTGCTGTTGCGTTTCATTTAGCATGCCACGTGTGCTGCCATTACACCCCATTGTCCCTGCTCACCGAGGGACGGGTCACAATGACAGGTTTAAGCAGCGTGCCTCCGAAAAGCACAACAGACAACTTTGCATTTGAAGGGTTAAATATGCACAAGAGGCCAGAGTGGGTGAGGGCAGGGGGGGAGGGTGGGGAGTACCACCATTGTGTGACCCTCTCCTCAACCCCCTAAAGATACAGGCGTACATACACATGCACTTTCTGCCTTTATTTAACAGATGGGAGGATGTTAGCAGAGGCAAACAGTGAGCTCCACCCCCCCCCCCTTTTCTCTATCACCCTTACTCCAGAGGACAGCTGGGAGGCAGACATTCCTTCTACTCAGCTTTCAGAGGAAAACAAAAGAGTGTGTGGGACCCCTCCTACACACACGTGCATGTGTTCAGACACACACACACACACACACACACATTAACTCCCCCAAAAAAACTGTCAATGCAACTGTGGGCTGATCATATTACAACCGTCCGAGCCCGCCTGCCCGCAGAGATGTGTAGGGCCGGGCCTCGGAAATTTGTTGAAGGTGAAAGTTGGGGAGATAACCCCGACCCCTGGTGAAGACACTGTTAAGTCTTGCTGTAAACGAAATGGAAATTTTAAAAACTGCACTGAGACAAAAAAAGCTTCAGCTGCAGCTGGCTGCTCTTTTCGAGCCAACTTATCTATCTCAACCTATCCGGCACGCCTGGGTTGTTCGTTGAGCAGGTTCATTGCAATAGCACAGCACGTACTGTACTACAGACACCACAGTGGCTGCGGGGGGGGAAAGGAGCAGCCACATTGTAGAGAGCAGGAAGACTTATTTGGGTTATGCTAACACAGAGGGATGTAGGATTATGCAAAACCCCTTGAGGCAGAGAAGACAAGAGACTGTCCTACATTGTAAATAACACCTCCAGTGATCCAACAACACAGCCATTGTTGCAGCTCAGTGTTTGTCCATCATCATTCTTATGAAGCACAACTGGACTTTGATGGAGCAACTGCTCGAGCAAGTCCCTCCACGAGTGAACAAATGGTGCCGAGCATCAGAGGCCGGTTTAACACTCGCAGCCTGTTCTGCTGAGAGAAGAGGAATGCCATTTGTTGTCGGTGCCGTGCTTCCCATTAATTACCTTGACTGTGTGTCGGCCTGTGCTCAGCCCCTACATGCCCCGCTGCCACTCGTTTTTTTAACTCTCTCACTCAAACAGATTGGCCATGGACCATTAGGAGGACCAGGAGAAATCCAGCTGCATCAATGGACTATACTCAGGTGCCAGACAGAGACCAGTCAAAATATTCCCAAGAAAATATAGCAAGCCTGGGCAACTATCTACTTTCCTTTTAATAATAGAATAATAATAAGATTCTGAAAGTTAATTTGAAGTCAAAAATACAACATCTTAGAATAAAGTCCATGGACAGTGTTCCCAACAAATACTGTTGATCATAGAGGTGGATTCAAAGTACAGTTTATATTGCTGACTGGAACTCCAACACAGCAAACTGTTTCTGGACATAAAGATATGAAACTTTGTCGTCATCCAATCTCCGGACATGACGCCCGTCAGCATGAACAGACAAGTTAACTTCACAACTACTTCTGAGTAACTTGTAAATGTGCAAGAGTGAAAGGAGAAGTAAGCAAAACAATACAGTTACTGACTCATACATACTAAAATAATTGTTGTAGCTCGTTAAGCTTCAACTCAAAAAACATCACAAGGTAGCAGCACGTTCCAGGTTATTCTAAAATGTGTCAACTAGGTTATTAATAAAGTTGTGGCTCAATGCCAACTGACTTGTGAAGTAATTATGACTTCGGCCCACACATAGAAACCCAAGCTGTTAGCGATAACATGTTAAAAACAAGCTGTTATTAATTAAACAGGAACTCGATATTACTCTAGTATCACTATCTGTTGGTATTATTTATTAATAAAAAACACCTAATTTGCTGAGAGTTGTTCATATGTCTCCATTTCTTTGTTGATTGAGTTTTCTGGAGCATTTGAATGCTGAATACAAATACAAGGATTCATTTATTAATCCAATGTCCTGTACAGACAGATATGCAAATGAATACAGACAAGACATACAGAGACAGGCAGACTTTTCATAAATCCTGACACAATTATCCAAATGGATGCCAGTGAAGCCTGTACAAAGACCTTCACCATTTGTTTCAGATGATGTAATACGGACAGAGGGCATTAGAGTGGAGATAAGCCAACTGGCCACTATACATCTCCATTTAATGGGCTGGATAGTTTCAGGTATGGGAAGATAGACAACAAAGAGAAAAACACCAAATAATAAGATACAGTAGGTGTTAATTAGAAGATCTTGCAGGAAAATTAGAACCGTGTGACTTGTGCAACATAATGGCGTTTGAAACTGACTTCTAGCCATGTGAAATGAGTTGTAGGACATTAGGGAAGACAGACTGTTTTGGTGGGGACCCAGGTCGAGGCCTATGAATCAGACAATAATGAAGTATCCTTAAGCGAGGCACCTAATCCCTTCCTTCCAGGGGTGTTGTTCTGAATCCAACTATATGCCCTGACTTCTCTCTGGAGGATGATCAGGAATGAATCATGAATTGTGGTGTGTCATAGCCTCTCGTCTACTGATTCACAATCTCTACTAGGCAGCCATTGAACTTGAAATGGACTAAAAAACCAGAAGTCAGTTGTGGGACAATTTCTGTAGAATTGCAGTCGGGTAAAGAGAAACAGCTGCACAACGCCTCCACCCATGACAACACAAGTGTGTAAGGATCACCCTGCCCTTCCCCATATCTCAATAGTAGCATGTTTCTCATCACATGTGGTCTGCTTTAATTTGCTGTCATTTTTGCTGTGTTTAAGTATTAATGCACTTTGTGAAACGTGTTGAACTAGCACATCTTTCCATGAGTTTGTGATGAAGATAAAGTTGCATTAAGAGTAAAAGCTGAATCAATATTCCCCCAATTTCTACGGCCTCCACACAGCCTGGACATGTCGAGTCATGAAAATACGCCTTTACACTCCAGTGGAGCAGCTGATAACCATGCTTACTGATAGACAAAATTAACAAAACTGCTGTTGTGTTTGACCTATCACTATCATGCAGGCAGCTAAAGAAAAAGCATGTAAATGTTTTCAAAAGTCGTGAGATAAGGAGCTTCCCTTCATGTGGTACGACTCCACTGTTCTGTTGCTCACAGTATTGCACGGGGTGGATGTGTCAACAGTTGGCCAATTCAGCATGTGTGTAGGCTGCTGTGTGTGCCTCATGTGTGAGCCGCTGAACATGTTTGAACATGATTCGGCTGTTGACTAATGATGTGACGAAGACATCGGCCCACACTGTTTCAGTGGGCCTGAAAAACACATCAAAGCAGTGAGAAAGGAGGGGGGGGGGAACCGAGAGACAGACGAGACTGGGACAGAATAGACTTCTTTTTTTTTAAAGACAAAAAAAAAGAGTAATTGAGGGAAGCAGCGTGACAATGCAAATTACAAAAAAAGTACAGCACAACACAGGTGATAAAACAGAAAGGAAGCACAGATTCATATCCAATGAATAAAAGACTGAAAGAAAGGACAGAAGCAAAAGCAACAGAAGACAGGAGAGACTGGGGGATATATTTAGCAGGTCATTAGTCAGAGATGTCCTCTACTCAGCAGGCTGGTCCCTCCGATGAGGCCCTTTGGAAATCATTATGACTGCCTGCTGCTTCAGACAACCACACACATATCACCGGGAAAATAATTTACAAGCTGCCTCTCCTCTCCTCAGCCTTAATGTAGCTTCAGAAATAATCCTCAAGTTGTGGAGAGGCCCCCGAAAAACAAAGCTTTGAACTACTCAAAGTGACATGGTGTTTTTATTGACTACTTTTAACATTACATTGGTGGCATTAGCATGAACATTTCTGGATGTTTTCACAGATTTCCCAGAGAATACTTCATAGAAATTGATGCAAAAAAAAGTCAGGCGTATTTAAGGGAGTGATATCTACGAGTCTGTGCAATTTGGTGCAGCTTGATTGGATTAAAGGAGCCTGTCGGGCCTTGGCGGAGGTATGTGCTCTTCTGAGTGCATATCTAGTTTTGTGCGTTATCAGATTTGGCTGCCGGTGTGAAATATGCCGTCGGTGCCACCACTCCCTGCTCTGACACTTATTAACCTTGAACACAGCGCCTCTCACCAGTGGACATGTATCAGCGTGTGGCCAGAACCTCACACACACACACACACGCTGCACACTGCATGTAGCAGGACAAAATGTTAAACCTTACATCCCAAAATCCGTAAAATCAACGAGCAGTAATGGGATTTAAAACAATGAAAATCACACGATGAGCTTAGTGTTTGCAGGCAGGTGGGCGCGATGTGAAGATAACTGGTAATCCGGGCCATCTGGGATCTTCTAAAAATAATGGAACTGTCCGGTCAACTGTTAAGAGTCAGCGAAATTGTCTCGCGTCGCCTGTCTGCACTGCGGTATCCGTTTCCATGGAGCTTTTCTTTCTCAGGTCAGGCGTTGAAAAAATAAAGAAGTCTGCCTTTAGGGCTTGATTGGTTGGGAGAGCAGTTTCGAGGACACGGGGTGAGAGCAGAGAGCGACTGCTCAAGTGATCAACACGCAGGTAATGAAAGAGAGAGGCCGAACGATTCGAGCAGGCCGCCGCTAATGGGCTCCGGTTGCACCTGGAAGATTGGAGCTTTAAAGAAAGACGACGAGAGAGAGGGTGAGAGCCAGAGAGAGAAGGGGGGGGGGGAGGACAGAGACATCATAGAAACGGGGCTGTGCTGTGCTCAATATACCGAGCCGCACAAACACGCACACACAGAGTGAGTTAGCAGTCCTAATTGCAGACTGGTGATCTAGTGGAGCTACAGCTCGCCGTGGTTTGGTCTGTGGCTTCCAACGCGGCCCCTAAAAGCCCTCTTTGTTCTCACGTTTCAGAGACGAGCCAGTAGCCAATGTGTTGCTTTGCTCCTTCTTCTAAACGCCTTGCTAACAGGCCTTCGGGGGACTGTTCTAGTTAATTGCACAGGACCTACTGCAACCCCCCGTCCCCACTGGATTTCACTGTTTGTAAACCCGGCCTTTCTAGCAAACTTTCTGCAAGGACTGGAACACAAAGGCGATCAGGCCGACTCGCTCACCGTCACTTTTTTTGTTGGCACACACCATTTTGTTTGGCTGCAGGAGAGGTTTTTTACAGTGGGAGAAGAGTCCAAACAGTTTCAGGGGAGGCTCAGTGAATGGGAGTGAAAAAATAATGCAGTTATCAAAGGACGATCTTAGGAAATAGCCTAAATGCAAGTGATTTGGTATTACGAGGTTAGAGGGCAACTTTACTGTTTCACACTTTCCCAGAGGCCAGAGGGAGAAACTGATAAATGCCTTTAGACTGACCTGTTTTCTTATAATTGGTTTAGTTTGAAATTATGTCACAGCTACTGTACATAAGGCTCTTTGTTTCGTACTGTAGTCCATTCATGTTCCTGACACTTTCTGGAGCGGCTGTGTGTATGAGAACGAAAATGTCCAAGCCAGTTGTTGTGG
The DNA here is from genome assembly GCF_963576545.1 of Limanda limanda. Lineage (NCBI taxonomy): Eukaryota > Metazoa > Chordata > Actinopteri > Pleuronectiformes > Pleuronectidae > Limanda > Limanda limanda. The sequence goes on along the minus strand of NC_083653.1, from coordinate 5,214,708 downwards.
ACATTTCCCGGAACTTTCCTAAGGTGGGATGTTGGGGCACCTCTTTCTATTCCTTGTCTACGAAGAGGCCCTCAGTCTCAGACTTTGAAATCCCCTTAACTACAAGTTCCTAGGACCACAGCGGTTTGAAGATTGCCAGAAGTAGGGAATGGCTCATTCAGATATTTTCCTCTGTGGTAAGAGCAGTGACGCTATGCTAGCCACTAGAGACTCCTATATCATTAAAGAGAGAAAGGAGGGAGTCTTGTTCCCGAAGCAACTCAACATTAAAGGAAACATCCTTGAACTGGTTACACACACTGATTCAAGAACAGCCAAAAACAATGGGCTCTGTCTGCAATAGAACTCTTTTCCGACAGAGAGGAATGCATTCAACTCGAGCCAAGAATAGACAATCGATTGTCAAAAACAAACAAAAATCTCAGAGGAAATTAGAAAGGCAGCTCTCTGCTCCCGTCCTTGCTCTCCTCCCCTTTCCCTCCGCTCTTATTCTTTACCCTATGACTCTACTTCTTCTTCTTCCAGGCCCAGGGAAAGCTATTTCCCGTTCTCACACATGTTCATACATAAACGTCACTCCCTCACAGAGCACACAGCGGGCTTGTTTGTGGGAGACTTCTGGTCCTCGCCGACGCCTTTCATGTACAGCTTTAACTCAACTTCAGAGGACAATGGGTTTCCAGTGGGCATCACATATCTATTTAACTGGACCTACAAGGAGGGCTAGTGTTTTTCTCTCCCTGACATTTGACACTATTAGAGCCGAGAACTCTTGTATGATAACGTGAACAGTTCCCATCTTTACTCTTTTCAGTTCTGACTCACTGTCTGGGCCAACTTCCTCCGAAACATACCACAAAGACTCACTGTGAAGCGCTGACATCACATTAGGAACTGTGCTCTATGCAGCCAACATCAGTGGAATGTCAGATACACTCTGAAGAGACTTGAAACAAGTGAATATTTGCACCGTGCCCTGAAAATCCTCCAGACTGATGCTATTTATCCTCAGCGTACACAAACACTGAGGTGCTGCTTTGTAGCTGTGTGTGTGTTTACCGACACTCGGCTTGAAAGCAGAGGATGCTTTGTTTAGCTTGTTGCTACTTTCAGAGAATAAGAAGGGTCCTGAATCATGAACGAGTTTGTAATCACACACAGTAATCGCAAACACAAAGTTGAGGGAGCCATTGGCATTAGCTCAGCAGAAACCCGGCCGCTAATCTTGTTTACAATGAACAGCTGAACGCCAGATAAAAGAGACACGACTTGGACAGTGATTGGTTCTAAAAATACCTCGGCTCTGGAAGGTTTTATAACTACGTCCTATCAGGGCGTATCACAGGTGAAATAAATTGTTGTCCTGACCTTTCTACAAAGAGCACAACACCACTGGCACAGAGGTTTAAAGCTAAGAAGAAGCTAAATGAAGGAGCAAAGAGTCTCAACCTTTACAGTTCATCATTAGGACAGCAACACAAACCTCCACCGAGCAGAAGTAGAGGTTTGATGCTGCTCTGTGCTGTTCCTTTGGTCTCTGGAGCGGAAGCGCTAGTATGCAAATGCTGCACACTGTATTTTTTTAGTATCCATTTCTATTCGTGCCACTCACTACCATTTGTATGAGTCTGGAATAAGCTTGTCAGCAGTGATGAAATTTCATATTCATGAAAAGTTCCATAGCAATTTCCATCCTGAAACACGTCGAGGGATATGTGAATTATGTATGTTGAGCTGGAGAGAGGCCGGTGAAGAGGAGAAGTAATAACATGCCGGATTTTAAAAACTTTAAAACGAGTGCATCTCCTTAGTGGTAATTTGTCTAAAATCAAGAATTAATTTCATACTTTCATACAGTAAACGCTGCAACTCACTTCTTGGTTGATATATGAAATATTACACTCACACATCATATTTATTTCCTTAAAGTTTACCCTGAAACCTTAAAATTAACCACTGGTGTTATTAAATATACTGTCACTAATTTTCTATTAATACAAGAGAGAAAAATATTAAGTAAATATATAATTTAAAGAGCTACAACTCAGGGACTAAGCACAAGTGTATTACCAGGTGCACTATAAGGAAGTAATGTCAAACACACAGTACAAAGATAACCTTTGTTCCCTCAGGTGTAGAATGTTACATTACCTTCCTGTAAACTATGTCACTCTTGATGTATAATACTGTCAGTGCCAAAATAAAAACAAAATAATCTATAAGAAAGTTTTTAAAAAATAGCTTGATTGAAGCTGATAAGATGGCGGGTCTAAAAAGTTCTCTAGCTCATAACTCATAATGTCTATTTAAAAACAGACAGCTGCAATTCATCTTAGCGTTGGAGTCTTGATAACTATCTGTCCAATTACATCAACCGACTAGTGTTACAGGTGCAGTTGCATTATGGGTACTGGAAAATAATTCTTGGGCGTACATTTGTCCCGGTGTAATGCACCAACTGTCAGAAACGTGGTCGATGCAGGGTTTGCCTTCTGGTGTAGTGACACAGAGGATATCTGGGGACAGCCTATTTATTATTCTATGTACCACACACACACATGTAAAAGATGGGGTTTCACACACATACACACACATTCACAGCACTGAGAGCACGTGGGCATTCGAGGACATTTCCTTGGTATTGGTAGGCAGTGAATGTGTGTGTGTTGGATTTAAAACGTGAGCATGATACCAGCCCCTCTGGGCTCAACATGAATCATGTGTGTTACATAAGAGCAAAAGAAAGAGAGAGGATACTCTTGGGATCAGCGGTGCCCTTCTCTTGCCCATACGCCTATCTCTGTCTCTCTCTCCCTCTCTCTCTCTCACACACATTCATTATTCATTTAGGCTTTAAAAGAAGGAAAATCAATTCAATGATTACAGGAAAAAACTATCACGAAGCGCTGCCTTGCACCAGGTTTTCATTGATGGAAAACAAGCCCACGTTGTATTCTGCACCTGCTCGGGTTGACAGTTTTATTTTCAAAGCGCTGCAATCGAATTAAAATTTGAAACGGCAATCACAAAAATTTTACAGTGGATTTGAATTTGCCCTCAGACCAATGACCGTTTCATCCCCACACACACACACACACACACATTTACTCATTCATACAAATACAATCTGCCTTCTTTCTGTGGCAAGGACATCTGGCACATTTCACAAGCTGCCGATGTGTGGGGAGAGAGTGTGTGTGTGCGTCGGTGTATCTGGGTAGCGCATGTGTGGAGGTAGAGTGTGTTTGTGTGGGGGGAGGGGACTGGAATATTGGATGGCTAAAGTGAAAGGAAAGCTGGCACAAGTGAAGGGGTTCAGCGAGTACAAGCCACTGGCATTGTGTTCCTTAACAGGAAACAAGACACAGGCTTTATCTGTGCTGCAGGTGTCGATAAATACGTGTTATCAGCTGGTTAATGGAACTTCTATCTGTGAAACCCAGCTCGATATTAAACGTCACGTTCAAAGATAATAATCTAACATTTCAGGCTGGACTAAAAGCCTGATCTGTTGTGGCGGCCATTGTGGGGTAATAACCAAAGCTGGCTAGCGGCGCTAAAAGCTCTCAGAGGACGCTAAATGTCACGGCTGATTAAAACCTTATGACAGCAATGTGACCGCAAACAACATCGTCTCTCTTCCACTCAATAGCGGAGGAAAACTGTTGTGACCCATTAGGACAGTGAATGGATTCACGGAGTGGGTGGGAGCACACGAAAACACTTGGCTGCCTAACGGAGGAAGAGCAACCCGATCGACCCGAGGGGAGAGGAAACCAATTCAATCTAGCTGACCTGCGAGGCGAGTTACAAAAAAAAACCTCAATCAATTTACAAGAGATGGCAGAGATGGCCGTTTAGTCGATTTGTATCACGTGGGAGCAGAGACAGAGAAAGAGCATCTGTGTGTCCTACCTGATGCGTGACCATGAGGGAGCAGGGTGAAGAGGAGGAGAAGCGCGGAGGCAGCCAGCCTGTGGGCTCGTGAGGAGGTGGAGGAAGAAGAGGAGGATGGGGCTCTCGTCTGAAACGCTACCATTCCATCGCACATCTTTTCCTCCGGCGACCAGCGAGAGTCCTCTACGGCTTAACCTGTCAGGGCCACATAGAGAGTAGGGGATAGAGAGGGAGGGGGGAGGAGGAGGGACACAGATTACTATCAACATTCAGTGAGGATTACGTAACCGAACGCAACACAGAGAAACAGGAGGGGATAGAGAGCGAGCCGCGGTGTAAAGACAGGAAGAGAAACTGAACACAGGCCGTCTCTGGGCGTCATACACTTGTTTTGCAGTTGATAACAATAACTGAACGGATGACTGCATGTACTTCCTCTTCCTGTGCGTTGGTTCCTCGAAAACTGCGTCCTTCTATTTATACAATCTTCCAAACAAGACGTAAAACAATTCCCAGCTCTCGTTTCAAAAGACGATGGTGGCGGGAACTGCAGCACGAGCGTTTCCCTGATTTCCCCTTTAGTCTTCAATCATCGCTCTGCCTCAGAATCTAACTAAATAAACCAGCCGTTAGATTTATAGATGATGTAACAGGGAAACCTTATCCCTGCAGCAGATGAGTAGCAACGTTAGAGGGAGGAGGGCTTAAGAACGTGCGAGGGAGAGTCAGCACAAAAAAACAAAACAGTGATTACAGCTGCAACTTTAATGAAAACCCTGTTGGTGAGGAAGGGAACTAATCCCTTCTGTTTGGCCAGTGACGCTCATCCGCAAAACATTATTAAAAGAGAATCTGTCATTTGTGCAAAATGTATAAAGGCATACAAACAAACCCTTCCTAAGCAGGGATTCCCCAAATGTAGTTATTGAAGAGTGATGCTGAGGAGGACACGGTACTTTTTTACAGCTGAATGAAAAACAGATGCTGTTCCATGGTCGGCTCAGCTGTGGTGCTACTCTGCCATATGCTGCACGTCGGTAATAAAGTTTGATGGACAAATTACGTAATGATAACTTGATCAGGTTCCCCTTTCTGAAAAATCCCTGTATTTTGTTTGGCCAAACATAAATGTTGATAAATGTAAAGTATCATTTATAGCGAATATCAATCAGTAACAGTCGTTTTATAAACTGCAGTGATGGCAAAACACTTTAAACGCCAACAGTGGAAGGAATGAACACAACCACATGCACACAAACAAAAACACCCCCCACATCCTTTCTGCACGACCATGACACAGGCTTCACTAACTTCCTCAGCACATTTGTCGGTTGATTGGGGGATACAACCAGACGTGCACTATCATTACCGTAATGAGATGCAGGTGCAGGCAGCGATGGTGAAGCAGCAGTAGCAGCGTTCTACGGGGAACTCGCCCGACCGGCAGGCAGCAGCCGAGGGCCCATTACAGCCACACAAGGCCGCTGAGCTAATGGCTACAGTAATGGCATGGCTGCACTTAAGACAGCCACAAATGTGATTGCAGATCTACCGTGTGGCCACCGGCACCGATGTGTCGAGGGAAGTTACGGTAAACAATCACACACGGATGCCAAATAGCCCTACGTGCTTCCAGGGGGAGTCCAGTGGATTGCAGACCTTAGTAAGTGGTTCAGGTATTGGACAAAACAACAGGACAGAACGGACGCTGTCTTCACTAAACAGCAATCCATGGCCTTATATGTCATTGTCAAAGACTCAGACTGTGTTTATAAATGGATGTCACATCTCCACTTCCTTCGACTATCCAGATTTTATGACAAAATGTCCTCGGTACGAATTTAGAACCAGAATAATCGTGACGTAGAGCCGGGGTATCGAGTTCCCTACGATAAAAGTACTGGACCAATCGCTAGCCAGTCTCAGCTCAGTCAATCATCAAGTTTCACCCCATATTTATAGCTGATTCCTACTTTAATCCAGTCTGATGAGAACTAACACAACTGACAGAAAGCATGTTTGAGAGATATGTGTTGATAATCATTGTGTATGTCTCCTCTGTACAGGGAACCATTTTTTCACATTGTGTGCTACCGCTGGTGCTCCAACATTTGAGTGTCCTGCACCAGGCTAGATTTCAAATAACGGAAGATCAAGACAATCTAATTTGGCAGAACATTTCCATGACACAACCAGCAGGGGTCCCACACCTCCTGCCACCTTTCTGATGTCTCAAAGAGCCGATGGGATGGAGAACGGTACTTGCATGTGGTGCAGACCAGTGGGAGAGAGTGACGCAAGCATGTTTTGGCTGGACAGTTAGGTGACTGCATTGAGCCAAAGGGCAGCCAGACGGAAACACATGCCGGGGGACCTGTGCCAGCCATTTTATCCATAGACGCTTTCTCATTTGTTCATGTTGGGATCAGAGCGATGCTGCCTGGGTTACAGAGAGGCTTTACATTAACTCGTCTTAGGGACAAAACAAGGGCGAACAAAAGTCAAAGGCAGGACAAGAAGGAACACGTGTTTTGTTCAAAGGCACTTGTTGGGATGTAAATAACCACTTGGGATGGCACTTATAATGCAGCACTGACCTCCTCAGAGAGCCGAGGGCGGAGTATTAAATGGCCAGTATGTTTGCGAAGTGAAAACTTAGGCAGAATTAGCTTAATTGCTTTCACGCAATATCGTCTGAGAAAGGAAAAAGTCATTAACTCCGTGCTTAGGTCCCACAAAAACACAGTGTTCCAATTAGTTAGAACAAGACAGTCCAGACTCCGAGGCTTGAAGGATTTTTTTTTTTTTTGCAGATCTTACGATGTGCTGACTTAATTTTCATGCATTTTATTGATTAATAGCACAGCCGGCAGTTTGACACCCGCGGCACAGACATGCTTCCCAGTCTTAAAGTCAAATGTGTGAGTTTTCTGTCAGAAGATGTTGTAAGATGTTGAGCTCGTCACGTTACATTAGAGACGGTGCTGCTATTTTAAACTTCAAGAGACTGAGCCTCTGTTTCCTGGAACTAGGTTTTGCATCCAACCACACGCACAAACACTTCCTGCCTGCAGCTGCATGAAGCCAACATCAGCTTCCCCAAATCACAGTTACGTGCAGGTAACAGCGTGTTCAATCAAAGAGTGCATGTTTAAAAAACCATCAGTGTCATTGCAAAGTCATTTGAGATTAATGAGTACTTTAATTATATCTAGTAGCATTACAGTGGGGAATCTAACAGAATAAGAGCTTGTCAAACTGAAGGCACTGAGAACTATTAGGAATAAATGAATCTAAAGCATAGGTTACCTGGCTAGTCTGACTAAAGCGATTTAATAAAAATATGTAGAGACATAAAATTACATAAACGCACGCAGATCCAAGAGAGACAAGGACTAAAAGACTCAATACAAAACATATGACATTCCTTCCTCATATTAAGTACAGCCCTGTGTGTGTCACACTTTCCTAGGTGTAAAATGTTTCAACACAACTTCCCAATACAAATTACACAAAGACTTCCTGTCAGCGCTGATTGTCAGTTGCAGAACAAAAAGCAATGTCATTTAATCTGTTGTGTTTCTGCAGCACAAATACTTAGTATGTTTTGTCTACTTAGAGGGAAACAACTCTGCAACTCTGCACTTCAGACAGCACAGAGAGGACCAGCCAGCCAGCAGGCTGTTACTGCAGTTTGTCAGCTGCCCGCGGCTCCTGGAATGCAAAGGGAGCCAAGGAGAGCAGCAGCGGAGGCATCTGTCCGGGAACAGAGAGCGCTCAGTGTGCCAAAGAAACAGCCGAGAGGAGATTTCCACCCGATAGGCCCCAATGCTACTCCTGCTGGTGGAGCCCGTCTGGGCCTGCGGAGGGAGCCCAGAGATGGGGCTCTGCATGGCAGCACAGAGAGGACCCTTTGTTGTCAAGCATTTTGTAGTGTTAAGCCCCACGGGGCCCGAGCATCCCTCTGCACCGCCTCAAGCAAGGGGACAGAAACAGACAAGAAAATGGAGAAGAGAAAAAAGAGAAGAAAAGATACGAAGAGAGAGAGAGAAAACACCGGAATAGCTTATGTTGACAATGTTGAAATGTCGGGAAATTTGAAAATAGGACTGAGGCCAAACAAGGTTCTTATCTTTGCCCACAAGATGTTTTCTCGGAGCTGTGTTGTCAAACTGAAAAAGGCTGTGAATGCTGAACCGGGAATCATAAAACTTTCAATGAAACTACACAATGTACTTTAAACTGAGAGCCACGAAAGCTGCTGGTGACTGTGTGGAGAGCAGGGCATGTACAGTACAACGTGTAAAAACGGAAGAAGGCGATTTGAGCAATGGGAGTCAAATGTGTGACAACGGTTACAAAATAAAGGCATCTATGTAATCGGTATTTTTGACCATTTAAAAGGTGTGAGATGATAGGGTTACAACACCAGGAAATAATAGAAGCGGCCGGGTACGTCACCACAGCACTTACAACAACAGCAGCTAAAGTGGAGCAATGACTCAGTGCAAACACAACATTGTTTGTTAATGAGAATCTACCGAAACTATGGAATAAGAAACTACACAAAGGGAAGTACAACTAGAGGTCAAACGACAAATGATCTAATAACTATTCTCATTTTCATCTGCCTCACCAATCCAGTTCTAAAATGTAAAACTGAAATAAAGCAACTGACTTTCACATATTGGATTTTACATGTCTGGTACCCAAACCAGTATAATACACAAGGTAAATGTACAGCAAACCATTTATAGGACTACTACACCCAGTAAACAACTAAGAAAACCATAAAAAAAAAATAAAAGACTACAATGCTACACAGAGATAATACAAAAATACACCACAAATACGCATGTGAACTAAAATATACGGGAACAACTTGATCAGGACATCACGCTCAACGCTGTAAATCCTCTGATGTTGGCCCCACCTACTGATCAATAAGTCAAGACAATAACTTGCAGCGTAATCGATAATGACCGCATAAAATCGATAGTTACCAACGACGTAAATTATACAAAATGCGAAAAGATGGCAGATTTATTATGTTCTCCACTTGACACTTGATGAAAACATTGCTCAACCCCCCCCCCCCCTATAGTGTAATTGTTAGCACTTTTGTCAAGCTAGGCCATCTTCTTTTGTGTAGCTGAAACGTAGGGTAGTTAACGTATTCCAACGGTTAGCTAGCTTCAACAACACACTTCGCTAACACAACATTTTTTGACAACTCGCACCAATTGTCCCTCGCGAGTTGTCAAACGTTGCGTTCACATTTTAGCTATTGTTTGTAATCCCGATACGAAGAAAAACACGGAAGAGGAGGTAAAGAGAGAGAGAGCGAGGTAGATCGCGGTGACCCAGTAAACAACTAAGAAAACCATAAAAAAAATAAAATAAAAGACTACAATGCTACACAGAGATAATACAAAAACACACCAAAAATACGCATGTATACACACGGGAACAACTTGATCAGGACATCACGCTCAACGCTGTAAATCTTCTGATGTTGGCCCGACCTACTGATCAATAAGTCAAGACAATAACTTGCAGCGTATATATCGATAACGACCACATAAAATCGATAGTTACCAACGACGTAAATTATACAAAATGCGAAAAGAAAGCAGATTTTTTATGTTCTCCACTTGACACTTGATGAAAACATTGCTCACATCCCAATAGGAGACACAGCTCAGCAGACTGGTTTCACTGGTTTCCCATCAGACCTGGATACTTCCCTGATATCTGGTGTTTTCGCAAAACTGGAATTTTTTTTCTTCTCATGAGCAAACATCACATTTCCCCCCTTTTCCCTTATTGCAACTGTCTCAACATATCCAACCAACGACTCAAACTTTCCCTTGGAACCGAAAAGCCAAGGGGGGGGGGGGGGGAGCTTATCACTAGCCAAACAAGCGACCCTTTAAATAAAAAAAGTACACATATATCCCTGCTACTGGGGCACAAACGTGGACTACACTGGTGTCTTCACAGCAGTGAGTCACACGCTTCGACACGTGCAACTGTACTGCGAGCTATTTAAACAAAGAGTGGGGGGGGGGCTGCCAACACACACACACACACACACACTGAGAGAGAGAGAGACAAAAACAAAGCGACCCCATTATAACAAAGTGGCACAGCAACACACACACAAACACACACTTACTGGAGGTTGATCTGAGCTGATGTTTATAAACCATTTATAACGTGGATTCTACGCGTCCTTTTTTGTAATTTTTTGTTGTAATAGCTAACCGCTTAGCTCCGATTATTGTCCACATGACCCGAATGTACCATTACAGCTGTTTCGCGAACACACGCCACCGACTCGCTCCCACAGCCGGTTTCCTCTTATTCTGCGTCAATCCCCCCCCCCCCCCTTCCTTATAGTGTAATTGTTAGCACTTTTGTCAAGCTAGGCCATCTTCTTTTGTGTAGCTGAAACGTAACTAGGGTAGTTAACGTATTCCAACGGTCAGCTAGCTTCAACAACACACTTCGCTAACACAACATTTTTTGACAACCCGCACAAATTGTCCCTCGCGAGTTGTCAAACGTTGCGTTCGCATTTAAGCTATTGTTCGTAATCGCGTTACGAAGAAAAACACGGAAGAGGAGGTAAAGAGAGAGAGAGAGAGAGAGGGAGGGAGAGAGAGAGAGAGAGAGAGAGAGAGAGGTAGATCGCGGTGGCCTGCGTGTGATTAGCCTTTTAAGAAAAAAACACACACACACAAACAACAACACAACACTCACCGACGCGAAGGTGAGCAGCTCCTTCTCCGTCGTTCACATTCGGGACATTAACGCGAAGACAGCCCGGGGGGGAGGAGGAGACGGTAGGACACCGGGGGGACGTGAGTGCGTTTCCTGCTTCTCGCTCTTCTCGCTCTTCTCGCCCCTCGCTCGTCCTCCCTCGGCTCTTCGGGATCTCTGACTCGCGCTGAGCGGAAACACTCGCCTCCTCCCGCAGCTGCCGCGCGCGCCCCCGCTCGCTCGCTCGCTCCCGCGCCGTCTCCATGGCGACCCCGTGGTGAAAAAAAAGGGGGGGGGGCAACGCCGCACGAGTACCGCTTTCAAAATAAAAGCGCCGGGATTTGGTGGTTGGGGGGGAGACAAAAGAATCCACCAAAAAAACACACAATAGAAGCTGCTCAACGGCATTTTAGAGAGTGTATGAAATCGTGGTTGGTTACAGTTATGAAGGCAACTTCATTAAACGGCATATACACTTACTTCCATATACACTTACTTCACATCATATGTGATAAGTGTTCATATAAACCATATTGATATTATATATAATTTTATACAATAATATTGTCTTTTGCACACTCTGTATACATATTCTTACACTCATAGTATATTATATTACCTATTGTATAGTCAAATACTTATATTCATACCTCTACTATATATCATATATTATATCATACTCTCTGTATATTCTTTGTATACATAAGTCCATATATACACATATTTATACATGTGTACATGTTATAATTATAATTATTATATTACTATTACTATTATATATACTGTTGCTGCCATTATTACTATATACTGCTATGATATTGGTATAATTACTATACTATATATACTGTACTATTTTTATATACTGTCTAACAATAACATTACCATCATATCATCAGTACTATTACCATCATCTTGCCACTGCACCTTATCTACCTATTTTATTTTATTTTATCTTGTGCTTCTGTTATTTATTCTTTCTACCTCAATATTTTTATTTTATTCTATTGTATTGTATTTTATTGTATTCAAATATACCGGCTGCTATGACGACTTAATTTCCCTTCGGGGATGAATAAAGTACTCCATCTATCTATCTATCTATCTATCTATCTATCTATCTATCTATCTATCTATCTATCTATCTATCTATCTATCTATCTATCTATCTATCTATCTATCTATCTATCTATCTATCTATCTATCTATCTATCTATCTATCTATCTATCTATCTATCTATCTATCTATCTATCTATCTATCTATCTATCTATCTATCTATCTATCTATCTATCTATCTATCTATCTATATTGTTGATTTTGTTGAAATATAATAATAATATTAATATTAAATTAAATATTAATATGAATTAAATGGTGGAATGAGCTCCCCATCGACATCCAGACATCAGAAAGTTTACACATCTTCCGCCGCAAACCACAAACATACCTCTTTCGACTATACCTATTATAACTTTTTTAATCTAACAATTTAGTAGCACTTAAATGGCACTTACTTACAGCACTTTGTAGTTTTGCTTTATTTTTGAAGACATTGCACTTTCTTGATTCTTCCTCGGTGTTGAATGCACTTATTGTAAGTCGCTTTGGATAAAAGCGTCAGCTAAATTAAATGTAATTTATAATCAAACACGATATGTCAGTAAATAAACATCTAAAGAGGCAGTCACCTTTTTGTAAAGCCCTCCCTAGCTCCTTCATCCTAAAGAAGTTCACACACTCCATCATAGTATCAAGTATCAAGCATCTCCATCATTGAACTAGACACTAGATACAGTAGAGCAACTGCTCTATAGATATCTATCTCAAGTGTTAGGCCAAATAACCTTTCTCAGTATGTGTTATGATGTAATTCTATTTAGTAAACAGTGCAATGGTCCACTCCAGTGGAAAGAAAGTTCATATCTGAACAGCAACTGAAGAGGAACTTCTCTGCACTAAACACAATAGAAACTGCTCTATGGTATTTAAGAGACTTTACCTGAAGTCATGTTTAGTTACAGTTATGAAGGCAACCCCATCAGATGGCCCGTCTTATTGATTTTGTGAACATATAATAATAATAATAATAGTAAAACACGATGTGTCACAGTGAATAAGCATCAAAAGAGGCAGTCTCCTCCTTGTAAAGCCCTCCCTACATCCTGAAGGAGTTCACGCACTCCATCATAGTATCAAGTAGCTCCATCATTAAACTAGACACTAGATACAGGGGAGCAACTGCTCTACAGAGATCTATCGTCAAGTGTCAGGCCAAATAACATTTCTCAGTATGTGTTGTGATGTTATTGTAATTAGCAAACGGTGCAAAGGTCCACTCCAGTCACTTGAATCATGTCAGGCAGGTTGTTAAGTAGAAAGGAAGTTATAACTGAAGAGGTACTTCTCTGCACTAAACACAATAGAAATCGGCTCAACTGCATTTTAGAGAAAAAAACTCCTTCATTAACTGGAAGAAACCTCCAGCAGAACATGACTCGATGTAGGAGGCCACCTGCCTCGACCGGAGAGGAGAGAGTCCCTTAAAAAATCCAAATCCGTCGGGCTTTGTTATCTGGTTTAAGTTCCATACCATAAAAACTAAACAGTAACGACATGCAAAAGTCTGGGCACTGTGTCACGCATGAGGTGGGAATATTATGGTTGGCATCCATGGTTCCTTCAATGCTACACTAACCAGTTATCTCTGCCTACATCTGAGTTTTGGCATCTGATCTTATTCAGCATTAGAGTTGTGTCCCAGCCATTGGTTTAAGAAACACTGCAAAAACATAGAGAAAGGACAGATTCCACAGAATGTAAGCCAACTGTGAGCGCAAATTTCCTGCACTCCATCAAGTAACTGAAAATGAAATGAGGCTGGCTTCTACAGCAGGACAACGATCCAAAGCAAACCTCTAAGTCAACCAAGAAATACGCGTCAAGAAAGGAAAGCCGAAGCTTTTGGAATGCCTGTGGGAGCCTCTGGCCTGAACTTCATTGAAAATCTGTGAGAACTTGCTGTGTCTGCAAGACGACTAAAAATATCTGTGCACTTGGAGTGATCTGTTGGAAGAGTGGGTGAAAATTCCTAAATCTGGAATAGAAAGGCTTGTGGCTATTATAAGCGTTTGCAAGCTGTTATATTTGGCAAAGGGGGGGTTGCTCAGTACTCACTCAGTTGGGAACCCACACTTCTACGAATACAATCAGTTTTTCCCTAGTTTTAATCCATCAACCAAAAAGTAACCGTGCATTAACTTTTATGGAAAGTCTCCTTTAAATATCTTTTCTCATGTAATTCCAAATTTCTACCTTATATCTAAAACTATACATACTTCTTGATATTAGACATTGAATGCACTGTTGGACATTGTTGGACTGTGTAAATAAACACCAGGGACCAAGATGGAAAGAAATTCACTTCACACTTTTTTCATTCTATCAACACAGATGTTTGGTTTTTGCTTTTGCAAGGAATATTTTATTTAGATCATTTGATGTGGTTATTCTTTGTAGCTGTTACAACTTAGGAATACTAAACATTACCACAGACTGCATATGTATTAGATTTACACACAAGTCCTTATAATACCTGAAGGGTGGTCATTTAATATCACATAATATCTATGTGCATAAACAGAATGAGAACATTCCACTGTATAATCCTCAGTATAAAGCTTTATTGGCACAGTAAACTTGTACGTTTAAGATAGACGGGAACGAGTGGGTGGAATATTTACTGGCATTGACTCCGAGGGGAAAACAAGTCAAAGCTCTCATCAGACCAACAACCCCAGTTCACTCTGCACATGCAAAACACAATGTGTCACAGTGAATCAACATCAGAAGAGGCATTCACCTTTTTGTAAATCCCTCCCTACCACGCACATCCTAAAGAAGTTCACACAACTGCACGTATCTCTGTCATAGAACTAGACACTAGATACAGAGAGCAACTTCTGCATAGAGAAACAAATGGGTTATTGATTTTCTACATCCATGAAATATAGAGGGCAGCTATGGCATTAAAATAAGATTCTATTATAGAATAATGTTGACGTGGAGGATAAACCGGATTTGACTTTAATGTGGGAATAATATAATCCATATCATATAGTAATCTGTCTTTTATCCTCTGTGTGGAGCTCAGGGAGCAGCTCAGAAACTACACACATATTATATTTAGTAACATTTGCTTTCATTTGTATTTACAGCTTTGTCTACATTTTCCTTCTACTTGTATATGTGTTCTGCATTGTCCTCCAAGTCTTAGGCCAAATAATCTTTCTGAATACGTGTTGTGATGTTATTGAATTAAGTAAATGGTGAAAAGGTCAATTCCAGGCCCTTGAATCATTTCATGCAGGTTGTTGAGTAGGAAGGAAGTTCATATCTGAACAATAACTGAAGAGGTACTTCTCTTTGTGTCAAATGTAACACTAGAGCTGATGCCAAATATCCCAAGAACAAATGACCATTAGTTAAAACCAAAACATTTCTTTTCATCCGCACAAACACAATTGTTTTTTACAGGATTGTTGATTCCACATAGTTGTTAATCCACCTCCTCTTATTTTTTCCAGTTCCAGTTAAATTTAGCTCCCTCCCTGATCTCTTCTTACACCCACGCCTTGATTTCCCCTCTTTGTATATGAAACTTGCCTCTCCCCTCTCCTCTCCCAGAAGAATCCCTGGTGAGAGAAGAGGTTTTAAAGTCATGGCACTGGCCGAGCAGTGACTGGTGGGATTGCTGTGCAGGCAATACCACAACACGTTTGTTATTATATATTCTGCTCAGCCCAGGGCTAGAATGTGCAGAGTGAAAAGCCTTGAAAAAAAAATGGACACTCCATTGAGAGATGATACAGGAATTACTTACTTACATACATGCGTCATAATTTTAGATCTTTTGGGGAGAAATTGTTAATATTTTCCTTTTGCTGCAACGTTGAAATATTTCTTCTTCTTTCACAAAATGTAACTATCCAAGCAAACACACTGATGCATTCATAATAGAACTATTACTACTTCCTACTCATAATAAAAAGAAATAGTAGTAAATAATATCACAAAAATAGTGATAAATATTACTACTACGAGAAACGATACAAATTTTTGGAATTCTGGTAATGCCAATAAATACTTGTACCCATACTACTACTAATAAATACTAATTGATTTCTAATTAATCAATCTTAACTACAAGGATCAGTAACACCTGTGTCAACATGGCCGCTGTGACAAAGCTCTCTAGGGACATCTAGTGGAGACATCGCCTTCCTACTTATATATACACATCATTTTAGTTTTTTACATACAGTCTATTTGTCGAGATATCTGTAATTATTATAATTTTATTTAAATTATATGTGATTCATTATAATTTTCAAGCAGCATAAATATACATATATATAATACATACGTATATTATGAATTGGGAGCGGATGAAAAACGTAAACACACCTACTTCCTGGTTTCCGGCAAGATGGTAGCTCCCTGTCGCTTCCTCCTTGGTGAGTGTCGCATCAATGAATGTTGATAACTGATGTTCAGGATCACGATGCGATGCAACAACAGCTGCTGATGTTCTTTCGTTCCTTAAACTTTTAAAAACAATGACATATGCTCACGGATTCCTGCTAAAGAAAGTTCAACTGCAAAGTAGGCTAAAGGTTGTTCTCATGTGCCTGGCTGCTAGTTAGATAATATTCACTTTATCTGGAGAACAGTGAGTTGTGTGACACGACCTTCTACCCAGTTACACTAACATCTCCCAGTTAGCCACTGGAACCTGTAACAGGACCCTTGTGTAAACAAAGACACGTGTTTACCTGCCCAAGTTGTGTGTTCAGGGGCCATGACAGTTGTGACTGATGTCACATGGTAGTGATGATGATGCTGCTACAGATGGTTTATCAAGGACTGATTCAATCTTTAGTGAGTTGAGTCAGTTTTGTAAAGAGCTGCTCAGATGCTAAAACCTGTGATGTCTCCTCGGATGAGGATTGATAGAAATTAAACATACACATAGATTTTGTGTCTGTGTCTCATTGATAAGATGATATTTCTCATTATAGAATCTCTTTGTGAAAGCTATGGTATTTATGAAATCTTTTGTTGTCCTAACAGATTCAGAGAAAGGTCCTTCGGTGGAATCGTCTCTCTAAGACCTGACATGGCTCACTCACAGATCCGACTGAGAATCCTCCCCGGCGTTCGCTGTCTCTTCGACAAACTGGTGCAGATCAAAGTAGACGGATTGGCTCCGTTCAAACCAGTAGAGCTAAGGTCAAAGCTAGTGGATGACCGAGGGGTGATTTTCAAGGCTTCCGCCCTGTACAAGGCGGATGAAAGCGGCCGGTTGGATGTTTCCCGCTCACCTTCCCTGGAAGGAAGCTACACCGGAGTGGAGCCCATGGGTCTGTTCTGGGCCATGTCTCCAGAGACTGCGCACAGTAAACTGCTGAAGAAGAATGTGCTCGACCCGACACTGGTGGAGATAGCAGCAGTAAGTCAGGAGACTGGTAAGCTGTTGGTCTCTGAAACTGTTGAGCGAGGGTTCATGACCGAAGGGATGAAGAGAGTTCCTGTGCAAGAGGGCAGAATACGAGGAGTCCTCTTCATTCCACCAGGTCAGTTGGGTTTAACCTGAGGGAGCCTTGAGAAATTTACCTTTACATATACTAAACATTACAAAAATACATTCTGTTGACAGGAAAGGGTCCGTTCCCTGGAATTGTGGATATGTACACGTTGGGTGGAGGTCTCAGTGAACCCCGAGCCAGCCTCCTGGCAAATAAAGGCTTTGTCGTTTTGGCGCTGGCTTATTATGGCTACCAGGATCTACCGAAGAATCCCTCAAAACTGGATCTGGAATACTTTGAAGAAGCTGTAACATATCTGAGGAGCCAGCCACAGGTTAGTACTGAAGATTAAATTATACCACTTACAATATCATCCTCAACATATTATTCCCTTATTGGGATTTTTACTTTACTGGTTTCTGTCCAATTCATTCACAGCAAATAAAATGAGAACGTATAATTTATATTTATGAGACAGTGTCAATGTCGCCATCTGCTGGCTTCTGGTCGCCCAATTTTATGGTTGTGACAGAAACCTAATTAGTTAAACTAATAGGTAAGTATAGAATTGAGGCATAATTTTATTTAATCAAATCCTATGAAATATTACGTTTTATCAGTGGTACGCCTGCTCATTAATATATACCTCTCACTACAGGTCAAAGGTCCCGGGGTTGGCATCATCTCCATCTCTCACAGTGGAGCTTTGGCTTTGTCCATGTCCTCTTTCTTACAGGGGATCACAGCCACTGTCTGTATCAACAGCTGCATTGGAAACACTGTTATGCCCCTCCATTATAAAGACACTGTAATACCCCCGCTCCCTCCTATCCTCAAGAATGTTAAAATAACAGACTCTGGGCTGTTTTGTATACGCGACGCCTTACCAGGCCCGACCTTGGACAAGTACCAAGCATCCTTGATCCCGATTGAAAGGGCAAGCTGCCACTTCCTGTTCGCTGTCGCTGAAGATGATCAAAACTGGACCAGTGCTCTGTTTGCGCAACACGCCGCTGCAACGCTGAGAAAACATGGCAAAGAAGAGTCATTTGAGATTGTGACTTATCCCAAAGCGGGACACTTTCTGGAGGTCCCTCACATGCCTCACTGTCCGTCCGGCTTTCACGCCGCAGTGGGGAACGCCGTGCTGTTTGGTGGCGAGCCAAAAGCCCACTCCGAGGCTCAGCTGGACCTGTGGGAACGAGTCCAGGAGTTCTTCAAGAGCCACTTGGACAAGGAGAGCACTTGTTAGCAAGGAGTGTTGAGTCAAGCTTGTCAAGCATCCCAGAACGGCCGTCCTTAGCTATGCTCGCCTCGTCTGGAATTTCTAATGAATTTAACAAACACTGCCAGCTCTGTAAGCGTCAATCTGTAAGCGTGGATCACATGCAACAGAAGTTTAAAAGCCTATTTTTTGATTTTCTGCTTAATTAGTCCACTTATGAGAATAACTTAACACAATTTTAGCTGTTGTGGGGAAAAAGGAACTCTTGTTGAGACCATAACTATTTGTTCGGTGACATACTTTTCATTGTTCTGCCTTGGTACACTAATCACATTGGTTTTAAATGAAGCCATGACGATGTTATAGAAATGTAGATTATTACTTTAATCACTGTTTATAACAGTGGAGTACAGATTTAGGTTATATCTAAAATGGTCATATTTACTCAATATAAAAAAGTCGTTGATATATGACACAACTTCTGATTTGTTGAGTTCTCTTTGTTTTTATCTCATATCTAATTAAACTGACCAAGAATGTTTAAATGGAAACATGGTGTGTATTTCATCTTTTTGCTGTACTATTATAAAATATATTATGTGTGTGTATATGTGATTCTTTTTCATCTTGTTCATAGAGATTAGATTTGCCTTGTGATGTTTCCACATAAAAAGAAAGTCAGCAGCCTGTGATCCAATTCATTATTTTATTTTAATACATATTGATTCTGGTCCCTGATTTACACAGAAGAGACAACAATAGATTCAGTGTTAGTCATTTAAAAATAAGTCAATAATGAAATGCTGAGGGTTCTTTTTTTTAAATCATGGGAAGGGCCCTGTCCCGCTTCTGGTATTTTCAGCAGACGGATGAGGAATGTCTCAAGCTCCTGTGAGAGAACAGACTGAACAAGACCACAGCAGCAGATGGAAAGTGAGAGAGAGACGATCAGGTCTAGTTATTGCAACACTGAGCTTCACATTTAAATATTTTAATCTAATTCAAACTCTTGCTTTCATCACAAAATATCTTAAACTAAAATATTCTAATCTCTTGTCGTGGTGGCTCTGAAGCGCAGAACAATGACAGATGGGGAAAATGAAACAGCAAATCAAAAAACACAACGACAACAAGAACCATAGAAACAAAGCTGTGTTGTGTGATTGTGTTTTCATATTTTCTGTTATGTTTTCCTGGTTGTCACAGTGTTTTGGGATTTGTTGTGTCATGTGATTTCTTGTTTTCTTTGCCTAGTTGTCATTGTGATGTGCACTTCGTAGCCCTCACACTCTTTGTGTGAAAGCCTTCATATTAAATCAACCCACACATGATATCTACCATCACTTCCCAGTGTGTGATCTGGCCTCTTCCTGCTCTCTGCTTGTCATTCATGCAGACACAGTGGAGTGTCTCGGTGCTATTGGAGGAGGAGGGGTTCTCCTCTCCAGTCTCCCACCTCACGCTGGGAGCTTCTCTCTCTCATGCTCCAGCCTCCCAGTAAAACCAGCCTGTGAGCAG
The DNA here is from genome assembly GCF_963576545.1 of Limanda limanda. NCBI lineage: Eukaryota > Metazoa > Chordata > Actinopteri > Pleuronectiformes > Pleuronectidae > Limanda > Limanda limanda. Next base: position 5,194,720 of record NC_083653.1, on the reverse strand, counting down.
CGGCTCAGGGAGAAGCAGCCGGGCAGACACAGCGTGTTTCTGGGGGAGAGGAGAGGTGACGGTCCTCGGTTCTGCAGGATTGCGTTGTTCCCCAGGAATGGACGTTTCGCAGGCCGGTGTGGTTTTCGGGTGCAGCGGGTATCAGAGAGCAGCATCCAGCCGCCAGACCCTCACCACTGCCGGATCTCACAGGCTGATCTCTGCCATGCATCCGCAGTGAGGGAGGATGGAGCCTCCAGTCTGGGCTCTGCATGTCCCCGAGCTATTATGCACATGATTGTTGCATGTGTTTTTATTCGTTTCCTGCAGATTATCAGTGATCTGTAGTATTTTTTTTGTGTGTGTGTGTGTGCAAAGCATCAGCACCACCACCGTCACAGCTGCAGGGATGCCTCTCCAGTGATGGCTTCTGTCATCCAGCCTCCCTCCTCGAAAAACATCTGGATCTCGGGCTGAGCCGTCATGGACAGCGGGAGCCGGGCTGCCACGGTCGGGGACGGTGCAGCCAATTTCACGGCATCGAACCTGTGGCTGGATGTGCTGAACGCGTCGGGCCGGTGGGACGGAGGCAGCATCCCGGCCGCAGAGCCCCAGGGCGCCGGGCTGGACGAGCAGCAGCACCGGATCATCCAGGAGCAGAGCTACCGGGACTTCTCCACCGCCATCCAGGTGTTCATCCTCCTGGGCTCGCTGCTCGGTGAGTCCCTGCGAGCTCCACACACACCGGGAACCAGACAAAAACACATGGGATAAAATATGTACATGAATCTTTGCTCAGTTTGTTGTGGGACTTGTTGAAAACGTCCTCTCTCTAAATGTTCCCATGAGCCTCAACTGGGCCAGTTCATGAGGATCCTCTGTATCATATTATTACAATATATGTGAGGTAGTTTACAACAACAATAAACTACAGAAGTATAGATATATATCATCAGTATCTGGGTGAACAGGAAGTAGCAGGAGGATGTCTATGCAAAATGTGTAATAATAAGGATGGGATTGGATTGGATCATATTTTCCAACTTAATAGATACATGTTTGTTTGTTTCTCTTATTCATTTACTCATGGTTTTTTTTTATGGTATAATGAATCAGTCGTGTATTGGGAAACTAAAATATCTGAGGTTATTTACAACAACAACAAACACGTCTTCCACATGAAGCTCTGGTTCGAGCAGCAGGTTGGTTTTTGTGATGGTTATTGTAAAAAAATTTGAAAATATCAGAGCCTCGATAAGCATGGAATTGCATTGTACAATATTTATGTAATATTTTCTGTCTTAATAGACTTCTGCCTCCAGGTTAGGTCTTCTCACTTATTTACTCGTACATTATGAAAGTATTTCAAGGTAAAAGGAATGAGAAATGTATTGGGAAACTAAAATATCTGAGGTTATTTACAACAACAACAAACACGTCTTCCACATGAAGCTCTGGTTGAAGCAGCAGGTTGGTTTTTGTGATGGTTATTGTAAAAATGTGAAATCATCAGAGCCTCGATAAGCATGGAATTGCATTGTACAATATTTATGTAATATTTTCTGTCTTAATAGACTTCTGCCTCCAGGTTATGTCTTCTCACTTATTTACTCGTACATTATGAAAGTATTTCAAGGTAAAAGGAATGAGAAATGTATTGGGGAACTAAAATATCTGAGGTTATTTACAACAACAACAAGCACGTCTTCCACATGAAGCTCTGGTTGAAGCAGCAGGTTGGTTTTTGTGATGGTTATTATAAAAATGTGAAATCATCAGAGCCTTGATAAGCATGGAATTGCATTGTACAATATTTACATAATATTTTCTGTCTTAATAGACCTTTGCCTGCAGGTTAGGTCTTCTCACTTATTTACTCGTACATTTTGAAAGTATTTCAAGGTAAAAGGAATGAGAAATGTATTGGGGAACTAAAATATCTGAGGTTATTTACAACAAACACCAACCAGTGCCTGAAAGACTAAATGAGGTAAACGGAAGCAGCAGTCTGGCTTCTGTGTTTATTTTTCTTCCATTTACAATATATACATGAATTAGTATTTTATTGTTAAAGGAATCAGTAAGCAATTAGGGAACTAACATACCATTACTTGACATTTCTGTCATAATTCGTTAGGGTAGGTTTTGTTTAATCAGTTAATCGATGGTGTGATTATTGACATCTAAGATTGACTTGCAATTGGTCGAGCCAGTCTATCTCCGTGACCTCAAAGTCGTGGATCAACTCCTGCGCAGAATCTGGCTCCAAATGAGACCAAAGCACAAGATGGCAGCATCTGTATTGATAAATGATGAAGAGACAAAACCCACATGAAACGAGAATAATGTTTTCCTGACCATATTCTTCTGTAATGTAGAGAAGGCCGATTGCATTTTCTTTTTAAAGGATTTTAAAGGAAGGATGTGTCTTCCATCTTTTATTTCGAGTGTCAAGCGCTGCTGGACGCGGTCTTTCTCTCTCACCGTTGTGTCCCACTGCAGTTGGTAAACACTCCCTTAGATAACGGTCCTATGGTTAATGATGGAGCAGGTCAGAGTCAGCACGCCCTCCACTCCCTTCTGTTATTCCTGAATTTATAGAGAGGTCAAGACATGCTCCAGTTCTCTGGTTATATCAACACCTTCCTGTTAGCAGCCCTGTGAGTGCAGCTGTCCGTGTGGATGCACTCATGAGGTTAATAGGGAAGTGAGGTTGTGCTGCACCATTCAAGAACAAAACATACACACTGTACATGAAACAGTTAAAAACTCTATAAGCTCCTGATCCCTCTAAAGTTAAGCTAGGTTTTTAAAGCACATTTCCCAGCCAGGGAATTATTGCTGCTAAACCCTGGCGAGGGATTTTTTTTCCCTCACTACCGTGGTCATAAGTTGACCTGAATTGAAAACTATATGACTTATTTAACTGGAAGCCAACTCCCAGTGCTTTTAATCCTGCTCAGAATTGTATCCCTTGTGTGTTATGGTCGTATATCTGAGTTTGAAGCTCGATAAACAGAATCTGTAGCAAGGGACACGATTTTGGAGCTGGAAGTCTTTTTTGTTTCTAGTTTGACCAATCAGATTTGAGTATAGGCTTTGAATGCCCCCAGGTTATGGGTGTCTTTTCTGTTGAAAGTAAAAGAGGTGGAACACATTGACCATGATGATCAGCTATCTGCTTTTTAATTTATCTGCTTTCATCTACAGATAGCTGTTCATACACCATAAGCCACAACATATTGGCCCTAGAAGCTAATTCATCATAAGCTGACAGCTGATGGGCTCAGAGATTAGTTCAAGGCCAACTTGAATAATTTGATACCAAACTACATTACAAGAAGACATGAGGAAAGCAGCAATGGACAATGTGTATTTACATTTTAGTCTTCTTGGATTATTAGCTAGTTAATTGAATGAGGAATAGCTGGAACAGAAAGTGGTACTTAGCTAGTTTCTCTTATTTCACCATGAAATTAGCAGATATCAGCAAACACTCTGAGAGTCAGAGGCATTTTCTTGCTGATGCCAAAAGAAGCACTGACTGCTGCTGCTGCTGAGGATGAGGATGATGTTGAGAGTGAGGAAGGAGCTGTGTGAACTGCACATCTGTCTCCAACACTTCGATCACATCAGCAGTGTGAAACACGATCCTTCTCTCCCAAACGCTCAATGCATATGAATGTGTTATTTGTCACAAACGGGGCTGTAGTAGTATTTTGCCTCCACGCTGCACAAAACACTCAACAAACAACAGAAGTGCGGTTGTGAATGTGACTCGGACTCTGTTCCACTTGCAGAAACAGTTCACTTTGATGAAAATACGAGGAAAATGACACCAAAACTGGCAAAAAAAGGACTGTTGCTCAGCCATGACTCAGCTCCACCTCCTGCTGTGCAGTGAGATGTGGCGATAGACAGTCTGTAGCCATGAGGTTCTACCTTACATAACCGAACCACCGGAAAAGAACAAGTAAATACATCCTGTGAAAGACACAGTCACGATTCCTTCATCACTGAGGGGAAAGCTGACCTTTGCTAATAAGATAAGTGTCTCAGGAGAGATCTTGAACTTTACATTTCCAGTGACACAGAGTCACGACTGTTCGGGTCGTGGAAGGTTAAGGAATGAAAAGATATCGTCAGTGAATCCATTTAAAATATGTAAATCAATTATATCATCATTTCCCTTTTTTACGCAGTCAGTTTAGGGCTGGGAGACTGAATCTCACAATGAACAATAGAATTATGATTCAAATTATTTATTGGATAACAAGAAGGTTTTTGTACCGTGACGAAAGCCAGGATCTTTCTTGATTGTCGGACAGAACTTATTTTCAGGAATGAACAAGATGGTTCTGTCATTGAAGGGAATCTGTGTGATATCTGATGCATGAACATAAAAAACGACATATAGTTTACATGCTATAAATAAATGCTTTGTGTTTTCCCCTCTTCACGTCGCTCCTCATCGGTGACACACAAAGAAACAAACAGAAACGAACCTGGTGTTATTCATACGTTCACATTAAAGGTCTCACTCTGGCAACAGCCAGTGTGTGAATGGCAGGATTATGAGTATTATTACTTTAAGATATATTGATTTACAGCGTCAGTATTAGAACCCTCAACTCCATCTTTCTTAATGGCTAAGTTGAGTCCTTTTTTTAGAGGTAAAATAAAGATGAACGACGAGTCTCCATTTCCTCGCGTTGAAGCCAAAACATCCCAGACACGGGTGCCACCATCTTGTGCTCTTGACATCATTTTGAGTCAGAGTCTGCATGACTTATTTAAATCAGTGGCTGGCGGCAGTATGATTTAGTATATTTAGAACTTTGGCGAGAATCGGGCTACCTGTTATCCTGCCTCTATGCTAAGTTAACCGTCCCCTCTATACTTATTGCACGTTCTCATTTAATTCTCCTGTAGAAAGCAAACGCACGTATTTCTCAAAATACCGAACTATTCTATGGTTATATAATTCCCAGTATTGAGCAGAGGCCATTATCCATTATTTCTGATAAAGCTCAGATCAGAGACTATGAATCGGATTAATGTGCCACTCTGTGCACGACACACGCTAATATTGCCAAGATTGGTAAATCGGGTCTGTGAGGAATTATGTGAGTTACGTGGTTATCTGGCGCTCTGCTCCTCTACCATTCATAACGCAGGAACGCATCTATAAGAGTAACAGTGGAGCCGCTAATTGTGTTTGTGATGTTTCACACTTTAGATTGTAACAGCTCGAGTGTTTAGTATCCATGGGGGGGGGGGGGGGGGTGTCTCTCTGCAGCTTATTAGTACGAGTCCAGACACGTCACAGCTGACTCGCGTTTTGAAGGAAGCAGACAAAATAAGCATAAAAAATCAAATAAAAAATACTAATATTGTTCTTTATTTTCATGCTGCTACACACCTTTGTTAAGTGTGTGTGTGGGGGGGGGGGGGTGGGGTGGGGGGGGTGGTATTGTTTGCTCTTCCTCCCCATTGGCTCCCGTGTGCGGTTGCCAAGGTGTTCCTCAAGTGCCAGGTGAGTATTTCAGGCACAGAAGGACAAAGTGATTTTTTGTAGACAATACAAGCTCTGACTATGAACAAGTCCAGGTCCTGATGTTTGCATGGAGACACTTGTATTGTTATTAATTAGTCACAGCTACGACCACAATACCCTCAGAAACCACTTGTGTTGTTTGTTCATGTAGACGATACACTGATCATAATTGCACGTTGGATGATCAACAATCAAGCTCATTAACAATGTCCTTTTCCAACCTGTTTCTGTGTTTAGGTGAGACATTCTTTAAAACGTGTAAAATATGTGATACAACATGTGTTTCTAATTCTGGATATGGTGTTGAAACTGTGATTCCCACGTACGTACGTCACTTGTGTTTCCACTGCCGGGAAAGTGAGACAATGCAGCGTTACACCTTCACTTCCTGTTGGACTCACACGGCTCCTGTGAAAATTGTCAGTCATTAAATCCTGAATGACTTTGCCACGTCTGAAATAGTGAAGAGAAAAACACCTTTTGTATTTTCATTACAAAAGTGGGTTTCTCCTCCTTAACTCCTGTGATTTGCATTCATTTGCTCATTTCATCTCCATCTTTCTTTTACATCGTTCTCTTCTTTATTTAGTAGTTCTTCTCCTCCTTCTTTTCTTTCAGAGATAAAACTGCAGGTTGTTCATTCAAATGTCTTTTAAACTGGGTTTTACTTGAGTCTAATAACCTGCAGTTAGAATTCAAGGTGCAGAATGAAGAGTTTACCACCAATAACGTATCAATCAATAAAACACTGGTTATCTTTTAATAAAAATGAAAACATCTCTTAAAGCTCTTCCCCTCTCTCTCCTCACAGGAAACGCCACCGTGTTGTGGTGCACCAGCTGCACGAGCGTCTTCAAATCCGTGACCAATCGCTTCATCAAGAACCTGGCATGCTCCGGTATCTGTGCCGGCCTGGTGTGCGTCCCCTTCGACGTGGCGCTGGGAGCCAGCCCCCGCTGCTGCTGGTGGCTTCACACGCTGCTGCTCTGCAAGGCCGTCAAGTTCCTGCACAGACTCTTCTGCTCGGCCACCGTGCTCAGCTTCACCGCCATCGCACTCGACAGGTCGGCTCGGGACACTTTTAGAAATGATAAATAATTGTTGTTTTCACTTTAATTAAAATCCACACATCTTACAACAGTGGTTAAAAAAAGAGCGGTTTGTCCGTGAGTAGGATGAGAGATGATTTTATTTCAGCTCTGCAGTCAGAACCGCTGACTCTGAAAAAAGGCTCGTGGGCACATCCCACTCACTTCACTGGATTTAGAAATATCACTTGAGAGAAGTGGATGGTTTCAACCGATTATCTGATCACTTCATCAATATATTGACTCACTGGGTCAGCGGAAGTAGTTCTGTTCCCAAAAAATGGAAACATCTACTGCACGAGTGGAGCAGCATCAGAGCAGGATGGATTGCAGCAGATCCTGTGGTGTTACATTCTCGTTTCGACCTGGGTTCCGCTGCTATACAGATTATATCACCTCTGTCGCAACTAATACAAGAAGAATGCTATCAAACAAATAAATTATTAATTCAGAAGGAAGGAGGCTGAGACAATTCAGTCCTTTATTTTCTTTGCTGATTAAGAGACAACAATAGGATGAGAGACAATTATCTGTCAAACAGATATGAGAGGAACACAACGCACCTACATGATTTAATTCAGCATCGACAAAGGGAGAGAAAAAACGTTATATTGAAAAGTTTGATTCAGGCAACAAAAGCCTCCGACAAATTAAATGGATAAATATCTGTCCGTCCATCTATCTGTCTTTCTCTCTGACTACAGCAAAGTAAGTATTTGGACATGTGATTGACAGCTGGTACAGTCCAATGGGTCCAACTTCAGATTTAAACTTCAGATTTACAGTGTGACCTCCATTAAAGCGCCTGTATCATCTCCATGCTGAAATAAACCCTCTTCTGTCTGTAGATACTACTCTGTGCTGTACCCGTTAGAGAGGAAGATCTCAGACGCCAGGTCCAGAGATCTGGTGATCTACATCTGGGTCCATGCGGTGGTGGCCAGCCTGCCGGTGTTTGCAGTGACCAACGTGACGGATGTGTACGTCACCTCGTCCTGCTCAGATGACCACGCCCGCTCGCTGGGCCACATGGTGTACGTGTTGATCTACAACGTCACCACAGTGATCCTCCCGCTCGCCCTGGTCTTCCTCTTCATGCTGCTGATCCGCCGAGCGCTCAGTGCCAGCCAGAAGAAGAAGGTGATCATCGCGGCGCTGCGGACGCCTCAGAACAGCATCTCCATCCCGTACGTGTCCCAGCGAGAGTCCGAGCTACACGCCACCCTGCTGGCTGTGGTGCTTGCCTTCTCCGCCTGCAGCGCCCCCTATGGGGCTTTGGTGGTTTATCGCACCATTTTGGCCGACACCAAGGAGCTGCCCATCTCACTGTATCTCACGGCCCTGTGGCTCCCCAAGGTGTCTCTGCTGACCAACCCCCTCTTGTTCCTGACAGTGAACCGCTCAGCGCGTCAGAGCTGGATGGAACTGCTGGCCAGGATTCACAGACGTTACAGCCGCCGTAACGTGGTCAGCACCGGGGGTCTGGCCTCTTTAGCGGCAGAGGGCGTGATCGGGGAACCTCAGGGACTTGACACAGCCGGCCGCTCTGGGAGCCAACTTCTGGAGATGTTCAACATTGGCCAGCAGCAGATCTTCAGACCCTCTGAGGAAGAGGAGGATGTGGGGAATGAGATTCCTTCTCAAGGATCAGGAAACTGCTCTGGGCCACAAGAGGACGTCAAGAGCCGGTCGAGACTAGGGAGCCTCAGAGGGGAGGGGATCACCAAAAAGGAGCCTATGCTGGGCACAGTGGGAGGACTGGTCATCACCAAAGAGGGCTCTCCTGCAATCATAGCCCCACGGAGCTCTCCGGTCCACACCTGTGCTTACGCCTCTTCATCGCAGGTGGCGCCAGCGACGCCAACAGAAGCTGAGGACTCTTCCCAGTTTGGCTTTGGCCCGTTTGAGCTGCCTCCTCAGTGGTTACCTGAGACCAGGAACAGTAAGAAGAGGCTGCTGCCTCCGCTGGGTAACACCCCCGAGGAGCTGATCCAGACCAAACTGCCCAGACCTCGGCCTGAGCGCAGAATCAGCAGAAACAATAAGGTCAGCACCATCCCCACTGTGGACCAGTGAAGAAGCCCTGCTGGGTGAGAAGCTCGCTTTCATTTGGGCGACTTCAACCTTCTAGACTGGTTTCTATTTTATTCTCCGATGCAGACATCTTGGTTTTTCCACTTCACTGCCCAAAAACCTCGACGCCCGAGGCAACGCAGTTTTCTTGTTGGACAGAAATCAATTTGACATAAAACATTTACAACCCAGTCCGACTTCCCCAGCACCCGGGCAGAGCCGGCTCCGTAATTAAGGACCTCGACAATGACGCCGTGATTGAGAGCAGATAGCGTTTTTCAATCTCCCTCTTTTGATTAGAGCTGGCATCAGTGGTTCAATGAAGACAGTGTGCGAATCCAATTATGCTGAGAGATGCACTGATACTTGAAAATATAATGTGAGAATAAGTGAGGATATTGACTCTCCTAGCACAGCGTTTTGTAAAATGGGTACATGCCGTGATTGCACTCTGTAAAAAAAAAACAAGAAAAGAAGATTATCTTCAGTATTTGGGATTGACTTTTATTCTGAAATCTCACTTTTTGAATATTTGCATTATCTTCTAATGTGGTAGACGTCACTGTTGTCATTTGTATTTTAAATGTAAGTGGATTTGATAAAACAATGCAGATGTACAGTATGCAAATACACGTTATAAAGAATGTTCAGAGTTGAGTTGCTTTCTGTGACCCAGAGAAACCACAATCATCCCAGTCGGGGATCTTTTAGTCCCAGTTGATCGATTTTATTTAGTCCTCGCTGGTTTCCTGAGAAAAATCAATTGCTCAGTCACTTTGTAAAATAAAGCAAATGAGGGCAGACGCACATTTTATATCCTCGGAGTCTCAGTGAGATGATGTTCAGTTTCATTTGTGTTTATCTTTTTTGACACTCTCCGCTCTGTTGTTTTTTTTTGTGATGCATAATTCAATAGCAGCAGCCTCAACCTGGCGGCTTTGGCTGAGGTAAACAGAGCTGGGCTGCACTTCAAATATTTGTCAAGCCGTAACTCCCGATGGGGTTACCCACAATCCCCTGCAGTGTCCACAAAGAAGCTGAATTAATGCTGTATCCCTCTCATGCTTTTATCAGGAAATTGCGCAGTCACGCATCCAGTGCTAGAACTTAAAAGTGGGAGAGAGACGAGTTTGTTTTTCTACATCTGTTCCAAATAACGACTGCAGTATTGACTTTATTCGACAGGTACACAGCGGTTGCTTTGGTAAATCTGCATTACAGACGGAACACTGAACCTAAGTGATGTAGGAAATTTAAAGTGTCACATGTAACAGGAAGATGATTGATTTTCCTGGCGAGCGTGTTTGAGAAAACACCGACGATGGCTCGTATTTCCCGCCTGGCTTCATTCAAGGCAAATTCAAATACAAATATTTTCCTCCTGCCGCCATTAGGAGCTGGACAACACAGATACAGAGCAGTGATGGGTGGGTTTAAAAAAGTTCATGTACAGAGATAGTTAAGAAATTAAAGCGACAAAACCATGTATTTCTGCCAAATCTTTGGAATGTATTTCTTTATTTCACCTGAGAGATTCATGCATTTCTGGTTTTGTTGTGGCTTTTCTCACTGGTTGGATTTGGGCTGGAAACTGTGGTTTAGCAAAATTTGAATTATAGTCTGACGAGAGTTGGTGTATTATGTTATAACTGACCACGGATAGAGAGAGACAGAGAGTTGTTTTGGGGCTTTTGCTCATATCTTCGTCCGCAAATAGTGTGAGAACATGCCAACTCCTCACATAAAAGACCCCCCCGTTCCAGGCTTCTCCTCCATTCTGTCTGATCCATGTGAGAAAACAGTCAACAAGGTCCATTCAGTTCCTGTTGCAGAGCTGTTTGATCTTCAGTATCTTTCTCTAAGCTCGAGAATAAATCCTTAAACCACAAAATGTGTGAGAGGTGTTCAAGTGTTTGGCAAAATTGGACATGTGAACATCCATCCAGCCCGACCTCATCTGCTGATGAAGATGATGCGACTGAGAGCTCCAGAGCAGCTACTCAGGACTTCGTGCTGATATTGGGTTTTAAGAGCCTATTATTTTTAATCAAATCAACACCGTGCTGCTCTGACAGCCCCATTGTGCCGGCACACAAAGCCTCACAATTACTGCTTGTGAAGGTATATTATTTTTCCTTTTCATAGAAAGCAAGAGGCTTCCCGTATTTACCAGGATGGGAACGTCTAGACTTGCTAATGAGAGATCAGAGGCTCGACGCCTACGCAAACTGAAACTTGTGGCTACACAACGTCAAAACACATTCAGAACAATACCCTAGATTCACATTTCTCTTTTTCTCTTTCAAACCCTCCATCGTCAGCCTGACACTGACTCCAGCAGAGGAAATCTCATTTGGACCATTTCTAAGAAAATGGTAAGAACTGAAAGCCGCTGAAATCTCGACTACAAACATGGAGTTTAATCTTCTTTTCAGTCCGTGTAAGAAGGAGCACATGAGGAGCTTTGTGAGGAACAAGAAACAGCAGAACAAAGGCTCTTTTTGTTATCAGCTGTGGTTTATTGTTATCCCGGCAGGAATTGTCGTCACTGGTGTCGTCATTGTTGTCCCTCACTCCGCTTCCGGTCTTCATAGTTACGGGAAGAAGTCAGCAATGCAAAGTGACATTTTAATGATGTGGTCCAAAATCATGGGACTCAATCAGTAAAAAAAAGCCACAAACAGGGAGAGATCGAAAATCACCGGGACAAAAAACTGGGGATTTTTATGTAGTTCACTTTTGGATTAAAGACTTGATTATATTTAAATTGAGGATTTTTGCCATATTCACACATCCCCTTGTTTGCAGGCTGGGTCAGACTAACTTCTGTAAATCCATCGCACAAGACATCGCTCTAACTGGTTTTTACATAACGTATTTTAATAGCATTATGTTAATCCATCTTTTTGAGCTCGGTGTGATTTCACTCAGGTGGTTTTCAGACACGGACTCTGGAAAATGTCCAGAAAACTATTTCCCTTTCTGCCAAAACTTCGAGGAATGGTTAAAGCCCAGGATGTGTATCGCGTATCAAGTCCCTTAAAAAGCTTAGTGTGAATGATAATGAAGCTACAAATGACATTTTGAGAACATGCACACACTGAGTCAGGTGTTTAATAGATGAAACCGTCAATGAGCTGCAGCTGTTGAAGGCTGTAAACTAACAGAGACTCACTGAGAGGAACATTATATGTGACCGGCTCATTCTCCTGATGCAGCCGTCAAAGCTCATTTTCACGAGAGAAAATCAATAACCGAACGGTTGACCGATCCATTATGATTACGAATGGACACGTTCAATCACAACATATCCACTCACTGGCAGCATGAAGGAATTATTAGAGACTATAATTGTTTTTGGTGGCCATTAGCCTTCTTTTAATAACTGGAAGAAGGGATGTGATGAGCGTGGTTGCTAGGCAGCAGGTAACCCAGATGCTGGGCTGCAGCCTCCATCGCCGGGCGTCTGTTTCCCTCGCTGCTGACTTCAAGCACAGGGTGGAGGGGCGGCGCAGTGTGAGGAAATTGTATAAAGCGTGATTGTGTTCATGTGGAGTGACGCTGGGATTGGAAGCAAAGTCCTGCCAATTAATTTCAAGCACCTCAGAGGAGAGGGAAGTTACGGTCATTCAATATCCCCCCCGTTAGGCAGTTACTTGAGATCAGTGAGCTTCTTGTTTTGTCACAAGACTCACCTCCAGTGTTGTGTAGCTGTTTGGTTTCCTGCTGCACAGATTGTTGTGTCACGTTGGATGTTTGTGTCAGCGACGACGTCTTTCTTCATCGCTTTGAGGCTGTAAGAAGAGAAATTAAGGTTTTGGTCCTGATGGTGCGCAGCCTCCTGCCAGAGGGAAGTGACTCTAAGATACAAGGGGACAACTCGTGGAAAAACAACACAACCTTTAACTTTTATATAAACCTAAAGGTGTGACACATCTGTCTGACTCCTGTGTGTCAGGTGTGAGGCTGCACTTTGAGAGCTGGGGGCAGAGTAACCCAACATTTCAACCTTTCGCTCAAATCGTCTGGCGGCTCAAAGAATAGTGAGTCACAGTCGAGTGCTTCTGATTCAGACTCCAACGATTTCCTCACGTCTCGTAACTCCATTATTATCAAGTAAGAGAGAAAAGTGATTTGAGGGACGGCCAAATTGTCGTTTGACCAAAGATAATGAATGGCACAGAATGATTCATAATGGAACCCATTTATAGTTTCTATACATTCATATGGAAATCACATGAGAACAAAGCCCACTTACACAGTAATGTGTGTGTGTGTGTGTGTGTGTGTGTGTGTGTGTGTGTGTGTGTGTGTGTGTGTGTGTGTGTGTGTGTGTGTGTGTGTGTGTGTGTGTGTGTGTGTGTGTGTGTGTGTTAACACCATCAGTGTCAGGTCGCCTCGACTCTGGTGCTCGACCACATCCGTGAGAGTGTCACATTCATACAGCGGTGTAATTATCGTCCACACAGAACTTTGTTGTTGAGCCTGAATAAAACCCTCAAACCTGAGATATGAATCAAAATCATTTTATGTTCAGTTTTGTGTTTATTCTCGAGTGAATGTTCGTCGGAGCGGAGCTGGGAGTCCAGACTGACCCTCATCTTCCACGACCTCTCATATTTCATCCCTCTTGTATTTTGTAAGAAATAAAAACCTCGGAGACTTTTGCAGAGCTGATACATAAAAAACTATTTGTCCTGAATATTTTATTATTATTCAGGCCAAACAAATTGCAACCTTGTGAGTCTCTTTTTCAAGAAAAACCTCAACGATAAGTATAACGATGGAACGAGAGAAGGACCCTGTGAACGGTGACTTGCAGATGTCCACATGGTGTCCTCTGCTGAGGATGAGGTGCAGGACAGGACCTCACCTCAGCCTGTCGGAGGCGTTTAGGCGACAGAGCATCACCCCTGTGGGAGGCCGCTGTTCCCCCCGGGCGCCTCCTGCTCTCCAGGACTCGTGCAGGGTTCACGTCGGGTGGCGTTCCGAGGAAAGGCGACGGCGAAAAGACCTCCTGAAGTCCACGGGAGGTCTGGAGGTCTCACAGCAAGACAACCTGCCAGGTTCAGGTAGTGAATTCATGAAGAGAAGAATCAATTATTGTTAGAGTCAACAGACTGATACAATGACCTCTGGGCTGAATTTACTGGGGAGACGCTTGATGGGTTTCACGTGTCAATCAACGGCTGAATGACAAATTTCAAACTGAATATTGAATCATTTAATGATTCTCAACATGTTACTGCCAAGTGGAATAAGATGATTTCAACAACAGTGAAATTCCTTGTGAAGCCAAATAGATGGAAATATTTACAAAAATGAAACCTGAAGCTGTGGATACATGTTGTTTGCACATAAATAAGCAAACGTTTGTTTCAGTGCAGAGAGTTAATGATGGTTTGTTGGATTCACTTTTCATTCGGCAGTTTCCCATAATGAATCTTCACATATGTGTTAATTACCTGATGATCCATCTCCTTCCTGCTTGGCCTGTATCAATTAGCACAGGAAGGAGCCCGCACGCTTCCCTTCTCAGTTCTGTTCACTGTCACATCTCAATGTGGCTCATAAGACTTAATGTTTTTACTCTCTCATTATTCTCTGGCTCCTCCAGGTTCTGAACACGTCTGTAAGTCCTGGTTCTGCTCACAGCCTGGTCCTCCAACACACCACTGATCCACTGTGTTTTATTATTTATCTATTTAACATGACCTGTATTTAAACAACACAAGATAAAAAAATAAATAGACAGTACAAGTAGATCACTTACACTCACACCTCCTGAAACACTAGCTATACAAACAACATTGCTTAAATGATATATTTATATTAATAATATTATATCTTTGAATAGAAACTTGTTTTCTATGAGGAAGAAAATCTAGTTAGATTGAAATTGGAGAAATTTACTCAAAAGTGCCTTTAAATCTGATGTACTTTATTATTTCCCTTTCGAGATAAACTGGTAAATCCAGTTTTGAGCAGATTCTATAAAAATGTTCCCTCCTGTTTGTTTATTTTGTTATCTTATTGTTTTGTTGCTGTTGTTTTGGAAGGATTTACTGAATTCTGTATTCATATGTGTTGTGTGTATTGTATTCTATATTTTAAATTGAATAAAGAGGAAATAATGTGATAAAATGCATCTGCTCATGTTGTAAAGACAACAACTGAAGCACTGTCTGTTCTGCCAATAGGGGGCAGTAGTGCCACACACACAGACAAGTCCCCCATGGTCTTTCATCCTGTCATCTTCCTCACATAGAAAAACTTTTATGATTAACACAGAGAGAAGAAAGACGAACTTCTGATTCATTTCTTAAACACAAGGGTCCTGAGTCAAAGTGACACATGTGGAGGAATGTGATCCGGGTCAGATGGGATTTGTCTGTGAGTCAGAGACACGTCTGTGATGACTGGTGCTGATAACAAGCCGACTCATCCCTGAGGCACTCGCTCAATTCCTCACAATTAAACCCACTTCACAAAACAGCTTTCACACACGAGACCCGGCTCCGTGCTCTTCATGTTCTGACCTGAGAGGTTCAACGTTAGATATTCACAGTCTCCTGCAATCGATCATCACCACAGACTGTTTATGAAGATGGACGGCTCCCGAAAGTGAAGCCAAAGAGCCTTGATCGCCCCCTGGTGGTTGGCTGCAATATAGGTCAGCAAACGTGCCTCCTCTAGGTCAGTGGAGGGGATAATCTGTCATTTTAGTTAGTTTTGATCACACTGATTTATGTTTACATGACATAGTGATTGACAGCTGAGACTGACTCGTGATTGACTGCCGTGGCTGCGTCCCCCCCGATCACAACTGCATAGACTCTAGCTGTGTCCCGATTGGTCTACAGGGGATTTTTGTGATCGGCGTTGCCAGCTTGTCCTGTCCTTACCGCTGTCGCCTAGCAACAGGTGAGAAAGCTTGACTGTAGACCCCCTTGTTTTTTTTAAACGTGATGAGCTGAAGCTTGATACTCAAGCATCCAATGTCTTATCGCCTGCCGGCTCCATAAAACGATGTTGTGCTGGATGGAAACCGGTACAGACGGAAACATTTTGCTGCACTCAGCATCATCACTGACTCCACCAACTTATCTCGACTAAAACAATGTGAGTTCACACAAAGTGCAGCCGTAACCTTTTCCCAGCAGCAGAAGCAGCAGCAGCTTCCATCGGGACTCGCTGCTAATTTATGAATGAAGGTTCTGATCAGTCATGTCAAAGTGGGAGCTCATTAGCAAACAATCTGTGGGTGGCTTGTGGTCTGCAATCAACTTCATTATACACTGATGTATGCAGCTCCACTGACGGCTTAATCATTTACTGAGAGGAGAGGAAACAGGAGAGGAAACAGGAGATGAGAGGAGAGGAGACAGGAAAGGAAGCAGGAGAGGAGAGGAGAGGAGATAGGAAAGAAAACAGGAGAGGAGAGTAGGAGGAAAGGAGAGGAGACAGGAAAGGAAGCAGGAGAGGAGAGGAGAGGGGAAGAGAGGAGACAGGAAACGAAGCAGGAGTGGAGAGGAAAATTGAAACCAAGCAATAATAATAATTGTAAACCATAAAATACTTCTTGGGTCTGTATAATAAAAGAATAAACTCATAATTAAACAAGAGGGAGGATTCCTCTGTGGTTGGAGCTCTAGCCCCATCTGCTGGATAAAACATGATGAAGCACTTACTTTGAATTGTGCACTGAAAGAATTTAATGTGTGTTGAAAATTTAATTTTAACTTTCAAACTGCGTTTCCTTCTATACACGTGTTGTTCTGCTACATGCACTGGCTCGGAGCGGCATGATGCTGATTTATGGATTTATGAAAGATTTACGAGTGTGTAGCTTTGGGGGAAACAGTCTGTTTTAAGAAAATGTGTTATTCTGAGGGCCGGGGGCTAAAAGGACGTTTGTAACCAGCAGAGAGAAAAAAGTGTCTCACTCTATAGACGGTATCACCTCGGTGCCAGAAACACCTCCTGTGTGCCAAATACAGTTGTTTTGAGAAGAGGAGACAAGAAGAGTCAGACGAGTCTTTAGTTCAACAGCAGAAACATGAAGTCTTTTCAACAAAATGCCGCCCATAAATCTGTTAAACATGATAATCGTTATTCTGTGTACACGTGTTTAATATTATGTCATAGAATAATCATCAGCGTTAAAGTATTAGTCATTAAAAAAGAGTATTTCAGGCCGAAGCAGTCAGACATAACTAAGACTTAATACTGCAAACTTTATTTAAGCCCTACGTTGCCTGGGAAAGCGACTTTCATATTTAACAGGAGGCAGATCACCAGGGCGTCGCACTTAAAGGTGTTTACAGAAGCTCCTCTTTATCTCTACAGAGCAGAGACCTTTGTGTTTCAGGTTTTATGGCGTTTCTCGTCTTCTTTTCTTCTTTCTTTCCTCTGTTTCTGCTCCAAATCATTGTCTCTTAGCTTTGTTCCTCACAGTGGATCAGTTCATCTTGTTATTTCCATGCAGTCACCTCTCTGCCACATACCAACTTTACTGTGTCCCATATAAAAACATGCACAATGGCTCTCGGAGTCTCGCTGTCGGGGATCAGGGTTTCTTAGTTCCAAGGTTTTATCAGCTGGAAAAAAAGAAGAAGAGGGATTTACAGTCTTGTTGATGTTGTTGTTCACATAGTTTCATTATAACATAGCTGCAAAAAAGCAATTGGTTAAAGCTGCATATTTTATCAAATGATCATCTCTATACCGAGTTCAGAGACATGATTTCAATTATTGCTATTTAAATATTTCAAAATTGAAAAAACAAGCAAAAATGTATTTTTATCTTGAAATTAAGATTTTTGGATATTCTGTTTTGGGCATGTTTTTCAATTTCATATCATTTATTTTGATTCCAATTCATTTGTCTACGACATAAACTCCCCAAAGTCACTCCAAATCTCCTTGATCGTCCCCTGGTGGCCTGCTTCAGTCATTAAAACGCCTCCTCTATGTTAATGGACGGGATATGGACTAAATTAAGTACATACAATTAGTTATTAATACAAACAGGGTGGGATGTCATGATTGACAGCTGAGACTGACCAATGAGTGAGCTCCACTTCACGATCACTGCTGCACAGACTCTGTCCCCAAATGACGTGAAAAGCTCAAGATGGCAGCGTTCACATCCGGGATATTTTGGCTTCATTTTTGTGCAATTCGGCATCGAACTTTAAAATCTATGATACACACTTGTTATGTTATATCACAAACCATTTACAATAAATCACGCGGCAATCAACTGCACATTTAAGTGAGTTTTTCTTGGAAAATCTAAATTACCTGAACATGAACCAACAAATACCTCACAACAACACAACTGTGACCAGCTGCAATTAGGTTTGGACGTGATGAGTCGTTAGAGTCGCAGTCATCATGTTTTCATCAGCAGAACTTTGTGGTTTAGGAAAATAGTTCACATCGCAGTTATTCTGTGTCAGGTTAAATCACGTTAAAATGTGTTTTGGAACGAAGGATGAGCCGCTCACAACTGTTTCCATTCATTGTTCGTGTTGATGCGTTTGGCCGAGCAGCGCTCACGTGAGGGGAACTCGCCGAGTGAGGGTGACCTCAGAGAGGAGCTGCAGGATTCCTCTTGTCTGTGTTGGAAGCTTCTCTCGAAACACCACTGGCTCGGGGACCGGGGGGATGGAAACTAAAGGAAAAGGGCTTCCCATGTGAAAGTGGTTCCCTCGCTCTTGCCCTAATTAGCAGGAATGACTTAAGGCTGGAAAAGCTGAGCTCAGGCGGGCGGGCTGAGAAGGAGCAGCAGAGGTTTGAGCGCTGTGGCCACTTGACCCGCCAGCTTGCGTTGCCTCCGCTCCTGATCCAGCACGGCTCTCAGGCCGACACTGCACAGGGAGGTGCGATCTCAGCAGAGAGGCCTGACAGCAGTTTGGAAAAATCTTGCCTGGGAACATATAAGGTTATGATCTCGTTAACGGCAGCTTCTGTGAGAAACGTCAAAAAAAAGAAAGCTGCAAGGGTTCAGCGCCGGGTCGGACGTACCACGGGGAGCTGCCATCAAACCCTGCAGCCGTTGGGTCCAGGAGCCCGAGTCTGGAGATGATGTAAGAGCCACAAAACAACAAAGGCTCATTTGTGCCACTGTGCCACACGGTGCCTCCCAGTGCCCTTCACATGCACCGGGCTCTCTGGGAGATTAGGTTTCAGGAAAAATACCTCGCAGAGCAGAAACTGCTTCAATATGTCTCCTCAAGGTCACCGAGTTTCTCTGGACAGCCTTCAAAAACAGGGGACAGAAGGGAGGCGGGGGGGGGGGGGGGGGTACATTAGGTTACATTGGCCACATCACCAGGAGAGGTCAGGGACGTAGGGACATTTCTGGATAAGGGGAACCCATGAGGTGGACCAGCTCGGCCAGATGCTTCAGCCGACACCTGGATAACATCACCAGCTGCTTGGCACCTGATCAGGCAAATCTGGACAGATATTCCTGCTGTGGTTGGGTTTGGTTCCCCCACCAGATCAAAATGAAGTTCAACTATACCAATCAAAAGACTGAGAACAAAAGGTTTATAATCCTGATCTGATGAAGATCGTTTGGGGCATTTAAACAATAACTCTACATGAGTTAAATGAAATACGAGTGTAAAGGGATCAGAACTGATGTGCATGTGAGAATATTCACCGTGTCAGACTCTCGTGTTATGGTTGGAGTTTTATTAGTCTTTTGACCAGGTGTTCCATCTTAAAAGAAAATAGAATCGTCTTATTTTTCCACAATGGCCGTCAAGACTGAAAACATCTCGATCCGACTTTCTCATGTCTCCGTTGTGTTATTGCTTTTCCATTCTTTGTCAGGTATGTCTGTGTGTTCATTCAGCGATCTCGATGCGTCACTCACATTCTCCGGCTGGACGGGTGGAGGGCGGTGGATTTCAGGTTGGAAGCGGACGGCGTTGTGTTTTTTCCGATGCACGTGCAGGACGTCCAGGAAGCGTCTGGCTGCAGCTGCAGGGCCGTGGCTGCAGAAACCTTCTGCAACAGGTTCACGCTCCATGTTAACATCTGTCTACCCTGCTCCTGTTGCCACAACAGATCCATAAGAGGCGAGTGGGGGTGTGTGTATGAAATGGAAAGGCCACGCTCTCTGTATGAGTTTCCACCTGCAGGTAAATGTACACATTTGCTGGGTTTAGGTGTTTCTTACTGCTTTTTAGTCTCTTACTCCTCATGCGACAGATTTTAAGACTAGATGAGAAGTCACAGGAGGATTTAAAACGACCCTCTCATCTGAGGGTATAGGAAGCAGCAGACAGGCGTCAGGCAGCGAGACCCCGAGCGTCCATTCACCAGCTGTTGATTAGCAACGTGCAGCCTGTGGAGATGGAATGACGGACACTCGTCTCCTGGCAGAGTTCATCTGTGAGCTTTGGCATCTCGAGGTGCACAGAGTCACCTTTTCTCCCGACTGATGAGGAGTGAATGGATGCTGCGGAGAACCAGTCAGCAAAGATGGCTGGTAGAGAATGTCCTGTTTTCTTTTGTGATTCACAGTTGTTTTTCACAGTTTGTCTTGAAAGAACAGAACAGAACAACACGTCAGATTTACGTCATATGGCAACGTGAGAGCTGAGAGACAGGGCACGTGGAATACAAACAAGGGTAATGAATGAAATAGACCATCCAAAGTCAAGTTAAGCTTAATAAAAAAATTGATAGATATGCAAAGAAGATACTTAAGTGGGTGATCTGTATAGTGTCACATGTCAAAGGTCCAGAGAAGTTAAGTTAAGTTGACGGTGTCTTATCAAGAATTACTTGACACAGCTTGATTCTATTATCAATTTTCCACATGTCCTTTTGACTCTGAGGTTAATAAGAGACATTCATGGTCATGAGTAATCTGAGAGACAGATTCCCGCGACTGAGGGGACATGTTAACTTACGATGCTGCAAACCAGTGAAACCACATGTGTAACATCAGAGCCTCTGTACATTCTGTGTCATGTTGCCGGACTCAAGGTTCTTCTGCTCTTCTCATGCAACGTGAGTCCTGCTCCCATTTGGAAGACACACAAAAAAAAAAGGAAACTGAAACCAATTGTAAACCGTTCTATTCAACTGTGAAGATATAAATAAATACTATGTGACTGTTATTGCTCGTTTCTCCAGCTGAAAACCACATTTCCCATAAACCCTCTCTTGTGCTAAATTCAACAAATACTTATTCCTGCCCACTGACGGTTAAACACAGTGTCAGGAGACGTCTCGGTGCACCGTGCCACCGCCCTCCTGTCAAGGCCACATCGAGCTGGGGGGGCAACATCTGTAAAACAAAACATGGGGAAAGACACGGAGACGACAGCGGCTGGATGTGGGCGGCGCCCTGCGACAGCCACGCTTCTATTTTGGAAAACTTGGCCGTGCCCACATGGGAAAATCTCTGGCCGAGGAAAAAAGTAATTGATAGAGAAACGATGGAGAGCTGCGTGTCCACATGGAGGTGGACGACATGACGGCTCCTCCCGTGAAGGTCTCAACACTAACCTTTCCTCCTCCGTGTCAATAGATGGGACATATATTAACGTTAAACAAATTTGACTCAAAGATGGTTTCCCGTATTTTAGCCAGCTGCTTTCACACGGATGCTTATCCAAGGGTCAAACGTCATGATTGACAGCTGAGACCGACTTGTGATTGGTCAAGCGTCATCAAAACATCAACACATGTCAGGTCGACTGTGTCAGGATCTGGCACTTTAGTCTATGTTTATGTTTAATTGTAAAAGTGTTTTTCTGTTTAGTAAATCACTGTTGTGAGTGTTTTAGTTGTTTTAATGTTTGCACAATCTGTTTCCTGTTTTATTTTGTAGTCTCTGTTCCTTGTGTGTTGTTGCCGTCTTCACTTCCTGTCTTTGATTGTCAGCCTTTCCTCATGTGTTTCCCCTTTGTTCAATTGCCCCTGCCTTCCCTTTGTCCTCTGTCCGATTGTCTGTTTTTCCTGCAGTGTTTCTGGGTGCTGTCCTGATCTCCTTAACCTCGTGTAAGCTTACTTGTGTTTTGTTCCTCCTGTTCTTGTCTTTCAAGTTTGCAACTCCTTTAGTGTTTTAGTTTTGTGTTTGTCTAGTTTAAACCTCTTTTATATTAAATACTCCCTCTGCTCCTGGGTCCATCTAATTCCACCAATCCTGACAGACTGTCTAAACATAGTGAAATAGCTGTGATGTGTTGTAATGGTAATGAGGAAGACTGGGATCGAACCATCAACCTTCAGTGGACGACCTGCTCCTGAGTTACTCACTACGATGAGTAAATAAGAAAGCGGCCAAAAGTGAAAGTATTAATGTGAGCGGAATAGAATGGAAATTAAAAGGTTCACGAATGTTTTCAAAATCAAAGATCAATTGACGTCTGTTGGAAACATGGCTCTGCTCACAGTGTTGTTCTCACATGGCTGAGCTCTGCCAGCGGCCGTGACTGATGCATCACAGCAGCAGCGAGTTGAGACTTCCTCTAAACTACCCTTCAACTGTAGGAGTTCTGCTGATATAAAAGAGGTATTCATGCTAACACCCGTCCGAAGCTGCTTAAGAGTCCAATAACCTCGAGCATTATGAGAGGAAGACGTCACGTGACCCGGCGGTCGCAGTGAGTCACGGCCCTCGGTTCACGTTTGACTTTATAAACTGCTTCATGACGAGCGCTAACCTTTGGGAATTTTCTATAAACAAGTAGAAGCCTTGTTGATGTTTTCGTTTTGCCGACTGCATTTTTTAAGAATGTGGTTGATGAAGTCACAGTTCCCCGCTGGGTGGACTGGTTGTGTGGGTTAACCCTAACCCACGGTTTGGCAGACCTGACTCCAGCCAACCATAATGACGGGTCCGAACTTTAAACCATCATAGAAACACAACAAACAAGAACTTACACAGAGCGCAGCGCTGCGGAACTCAATTTACTCATTTGAATGGCTCTTCACTGCATTAAGGCTGTTGGCATTTTGAGGCTCTGGTTTAATATCTGGCTGGTTCATCTTGTACTCGTAAAAAATAGGTACCGACCTGGAGACTTCCCGTGAACTCCATCTCACCTCGGAGCAGCAACTCGAAAAATCAGGTACAAAAGTTGCTAAGTTGCTGATGTCATAAACCAATTAACTTAATTTTACAATCAGCCCTGACTATGGCTTTTACACACCAATTTACGGTATAATAGACGTGTTTTATGATTAAAGTTCATATGTTTTAAATTATTCATATCATTCTCACCCCTGATCTTTGCGTGTTTTATCATATATGCACTTTTACACCTTTATTGTTGTATCTACCTCACATGTCTGAGTCAAACACTGTTTTCTATTCGTTGTCTATTCGTTGCTTTTGATCTCAAGATAAAACCCAAATCTGGCCCTACTACACAGAATAAGACTTATTTTATAGGCACGCATGAGATGTTTTGGAAATTCTCAAATTAATAAACCTGGACTCCAGTGATTAATCCAGTTATCCTGATCTGATGCGTTCCATCCTCTCCGGTCAACGTTGTCATCGAATCCCATCGTTGGCAGTGTCGACTTGTTGATTGATTTGTTATGAAGTCTATTAGATTGTGAGTTGATCGGTCCAGATTTTTTATTTCTACATCACTGATGCGTAGGTAATAACATATTGGTTTGATGGAGCCATCATGGAAAATATGATTCATGGAGAAAGCAGTTAATGGAACTTTAAGCTCAGAGAAGAAGGGAAAATAAAACCAGTCATGTGTTCACCTGTCTGTCCTGAACACGGCATCTTACTCAAGCAATCTCAGGGCTGGTGAATCCAATCCTTCATTCCGGGTTCAAGTGCAAATTGAATTGCTGCTGAACGGACGGTTAAGACTCCAGCCGGTGAAAATGAATTAATTTTCTCTGTCAGGTTCTTGGAGGAGCTGGATGAAGATAGCATCTGCTCAGCATCACTCGCCTGTCAAGGAACTATCAGTGGACGGACCCAGAGAGGAAAAAACAATACCAGAGCTTGTTGGTTTGGAATAAAAGAGATTTAGAAACCAGGGTAGATCGCGGGTCACACCAGCGTCTGAGACAGCGGTCGACACGTTTGCCAAAACTTGTCCGCGAGGAACAATATTTGGCTCGTCAGATCATTTTGATAATTTGATTTCCTTTCACATTATCAGACTGACACAAACATTCACGGGTGCTGCAGCCAAATTTGCTTCTCGAGCCTTAGTCTACGATAAAAAAGTGTTTTTGTGTGCACGTCAGATGGGGACTGGAAAAATGTGACTTTCCAGTAACTGTACTGTGTTTGTTTTCCGAGGTGCATTTAATCTCTCTGGTTTTAAAGGACACAACAACCTATATGATAGTTTTTAGTCTTGTGAGATGGTTCAGGTGGATGACGCCGGTCAGCTGCTGCACCAACACATAAATAGATCTAACTCCCTAATCTGCAAACATTAGCATACAAGCTAACTAGTTTACTAACAGCAGTTGTTTTTAAGCCTTGTTATTTACAATAATGTCTCATTTCCCCACCAACCCTTAAACACAGCATGTATAAATCTCTTTATATGATTGTATGTATGAGCTTCTAACAACACCTGTCGTCTTCAAGCGCCATTTTCAGGATTTAATCTGTTCTGGGTAAACTGGAGCTACTGGTTAGTTAAGGTCTGTTTGTCTGTGAAGAAGCTGATTCTGACAGTAATGTTCACTATCTGTAGTTTGTAGCTTCATTTCTTTGTTGACTGACATTGTTGCTAATTCTCTCAGCTACTTCTGCTACATTTGTGTTTTTGTATCGACTGTGAATTGATTCTTTGTAGCTTCCCTTTCCCTCCCGACTTACATTCAAATTTTTAATGACGAGGCCCGAGTGTTGGTGTTAAGAAGTTATTATCTTTCTGAAAAACAATGGTTTGCTAACTGCAAAGATAAAAACGCTCTTTTGTTGTACTGTGGATGTTAAATGTACAACAATCGGGCCGGCTGGTAGTGTAGCAGCACGTGAATGCTTTGGCAGCTCGGAGCTCTTACACGTCTTGAGGTTGACACTGATGCTTTAAAAATGTGTGTCTGAGTTTCTATACATCAATGGAAACCACATCCCGGGCCCTGGCCTCTAATCCAGACTCTTGTAATCTGGCCAGCTGTGGCCTGGCTGACGGAACGACAGACGGGCCCTCCGCTCTGCGTTCCCACCCCAAACCTCACGGTGACCCACATAGACAGCGAGCCCTGTTACACCCCCCCCCCCACACTCGTCACAGGCGCGTTGCACGCCATCCGTCTAATATGATGTTTAATTAGCACGAAAGGCCACGTTGGGCTCAGCCAGGTTCAGAACCACCTGGACATTTTGAATACAGCCTCAGGACTCTGTGATGATATGGAATTAAACCGTGGACCTAACTTCTGTTCTCCAGCAGAACTCTTGATCATGATAAACACATGTAGTCAACAGCTGACAACAGATGACAGTTCATTAACCATCTTCCTCTCTTCTTCTCACATCCTTTTTTGGTTATTTCTTGTCTTTTCTGACTCTTGCCAACGAGCGGAGGATGTGACGCGATCGGATCAAATTTGGACAAAGTGCCGACTCGTTTAAATAGCAGGTGTAAATGTTAACCAGGTTAAAATCTACAATCTAGGTATGCAATGCATTTTAATGGGAAATTTAAACAGATCATTATCATCATCATTATCATCATTTATCACATGTGCAAAATACCAAAGGGGAATTTGACCTTTTAAAATCAGGCTTTTGTGTTTGGTTTCTTGGGCTGAAAAATCCTGCAGGGACGTTTGTTTGGGTACATCTGGAACTTTTCATACCAAAACTTTAATTTATTTATCCTTTATAAACCAGTGTGGCCCTGTGGAGACACAATACCTCTATTGTCAGAGGGTCCTGGTCCGGATGGGCAGCAATGTAGTAAAAGAAGTTTCAAATATAAATACAAACAGGGACAAATCACACACACACAGACGGTAATGATTCCAAGTTTGGAATGTTGCAGCTCATTCCACTCGGTGCATGAAGGCAAAACCAGATTGTCCCAGCTCTCATCGGGTAGATGAGACTGGTATGTGAAATTAAAATCCACAAGTGCCTGATGACTAAATTAGAATTGTATTTAAACCAAAGACAAAATGGCTTATCTGACTGTTTTTAAGACAAAATAATGACTGCAAAGCTTTACTATTATATATATGATGTATGTTTTTGACTCTCGTCTGTATGAGGAGCTGCTGTGATTATCTTCAGTGTCCGTTTGTTTTCACTATGAATTTGGCGTCTCCCTGCAGATTTATACATGTCCCTTGCTGTTTGTGTTCGGGTTGTCTCATGAGAGTCAGTCTGTCTGTGCCACTGAGAGGCTTTTTGAATATTTTGGGATGTGTGCCGTGTAATAAAGTGGTACGATCGCCGGCCCCCTGAGGCACAAGGGGGAATCCGAGCAGGATGTGATTTCACGGAGACATCTGATAATGGCCGGTTGGTTTGTGTGGTCCTAAATAGAAGTGGGGAGTGGATGACAACAGCATCCGCGTCTGGTGTTTCTCAAAAACTTAGCTGGCGAATACACAGTCGCCCGGAGCTGGAATGAGGTCAAGTTAGAAATCTGACGTGTTAATCTGTTCTTTCCTTTTACGCTTTTTCCAATTCATGAAAAGGTTTATCGGCAAATTAGAACGAGAATCAGCTTCACATTTCTTCTTGGTTTTAAGACGAGTCAAATATAACAGCATTCATGGAGATGTTGCTTTCTTCTGACTTCCTCTTTCAGTCCGTTGTTCCAGTCGCACATTTCAAAGTCAGACAATTCCTTTAGAGCACACTTTGCACTTCTTTCTCTGGCGTGAGAACAATCCAAAATCTATGATCGGTGACAATCTAAAAATGTGAAAGTCAATGAGAACAGAGAAACAGATGTTGATCTGTGATAACTGAACCGAGGGGAAACCTGAAGGCACATGAGGTGAAACCTCCCCAGTTTCTGTGCAGAGGAATCTCTGTGGTACAATCACCTGAGGTCGGTTAGAACAAAAGACTGAATCTGTGTCTGCTGACAGGCGATGGAGTTATGATGTTGGAGGAGCTGCTGCTGTATAAAGTATTTTCCTCCCTCACAAATCAATGCAATCCTCAATTCTCCTCAACATAAAAACACTAGAGACAGATTTATGGTTTATTTCAGGGTTTTTCCTTTACAGCAGATGCCTGAAAATACTACAACACCCATGAACCTCAGACAGTGTTGTTGTAGAGAAGATATCATCAGCTCAAGGTGTGAAAAGAGGACACAGACTGTCTCTCCTCTTGCACTGTTACTATGGTTACAGGGATGCTCTGCGGCTCTGAAAGCACGATTTTGTGTTTTTTTATACACATTTTTCAGGGTTTCAAAATCTGCTCTTGTGATGCCTGAGCAAAATCTTCAATATGACTTTATCCTGTCTGATGTGATAACCGTCACTGCTCATTTTCTCTGTCCCCATATCATCTCATCTTGTCCTGGCCTCCTTCAACAGTAAAGAGGAGGCATCACCTCATAACTCAGCTTTGGCCAAGCTTTTAAATATCTTTGTGTAGACAGATTTGTCATTTCCAGGGAGATCTATGCATTCAATTAGATTTAAGGTTACCCAAATGAATGAAAAACCCTTTATCAGCAATGTAACTTAATCCTGTAACACAATTATAAGTTAATTTTTAAAACAGGGATTCAGCTCAAAGTGTGTGACGAGATGGGAACAGGTTGCTTGAAGCGTGGGACGCCTCCCGCTGGGATAATGTTTTCTCTTGATAGCTTTTCTTGTTGTTTCCTGTCTTGTCATTAACTAAATTGGGGGGGATAAACAAAAAACCTGGCATCTTATCAGACAGCGATGCCAGTCTCCCACTGCTGCGATGTGGTGTTAACGTGGCTTCAGTCTGTGCAGCTTCCTGCAGACGTCCAGTATCTCTGTTCAGTCTGGCTCGCCCGGCGCGCTCCCTCGCTGAGCACGTTTCCTCGTCTGATTTTCCAGCCCCGAGGTGAGATCTCAGAACCGAGGATCACACAAGGACAGGCGCATCTGGAAAGTCTCGGCCCGGCTGCACTTGCCAGCCAGTGAGCTGGTGCTAATGAAAAGCAGGACTCTGCCGATACCACTCTCACTGCCTGGTGAGCATTAGTGAAGCCAATCATCTGCACTTCTCAACATGCTTCCATATTCTCACAGTCTGAGCATGCTTAAAAAACATTTCAGCCTTTTTTCCACCTCCAGAAGTTATGATATATTAATTTGATTTTGCAAGTTCACACGAGTAGAAAGTGCATCAAACACTTTGTGGTCGTGTAGAGACAGAAGGAGACAAATTACACAAATTTCATGAAATTATTCAATCACAGGGACTTCAAATATTAAAATGTGAAATTTGGTTTCTTGATATTGTTAATTATATTATTGCACGCAGGCTCAGAAAAAAAACTTTTGTGTGTGGGAGATGAAAAATGTAAAAACCCGGCCCAAAAAACACAGAGGCCAGAGCAGAATTGGCAAAAGTATCGATCATCTTTTAAATACATTCAACAACTTCAATTGTGAATTGAAGTTTAAAAGCAGGAACTCAGCACATCTTGATCTAGAATAGGATTTCACATTAAGAGGAGAGGCTTCGATTTGTGCCCAGGTCACAGTCACTCGGGTCATGTGACTGTGTTCATGGTCACGGAGGCTTTCCAGTGTCATTGTTTTATTTCTATTGGCAAATTATTATCTTCTCTTTTTGGCTTTGCATAGTGGCGTCACATAAAACAACCCATCAACTATAGTCTCTCCATTAAACTGCTACCTCCGAACCTCAGTTTCTCACAGAACCTTTCATCCTCCTTTTCCTTTACAGGTTTGCTTACAGGTACTTTTAAATATCGTGATTCTCTGTGTGTGTGTCAAACTCCACATGCATTGAAGCCTCTTTGCCAAAAATCTAACCGCACGTGGCGCTGAGGGAGTTTTGGAGCGGATTGCTAATGTTGTGGCTGATACAGCGAGTGAGTTGTGTGCACACTGAGAGAGACTGTTCGTGGTTCCGAGCAAACAAGGCACCGGCTTTTCCCTTTTCCCTCGGATGTCAGGGTAAGTGACATTCCAGTCACATGGCAGCGTGTTTATGAAAGCGCTCTGCGGGACTTCTCCACACTGAACACTGTGTTTGTTTGAACCGTTGCAAACTGCTTGTTCAGAGTTTGCCAGCATTCAGGACTTCACTGCTCTGGTCATGAATCTTTCCGAAGCACGTGAGCGGCGCCCTCACACATGACCGACACCCACAACCCAGCGGCTCACACAGTGACTTCTCGGGGTATGCAGGGTCAGCCCTCTCCTCCTCTTCCTCCTCTTCCTCCTCCTCCTCCTCCTCCTCCTCCTCCTCCTCCTCCTCCTCCTCCTCCTCCTCCTCCTCCCCCTCCTCCTCCTCCTCCTCCTCAGCCCAGCCCTGAAAGGTGAGCAGGTGTGAGTGGAACAGCGAGCTCCATTCACAGGAAGAGGCCATGGGGCAAAGGGGAGGGGAGAGATTTACACCACGTCCACATCTTCTCTGTACGCAGAGATTTACAGCCTCGCCCAATGCAAAGCAGATTTAGAGGAGAACATTCCCCGACTTTCAACAGGACAGTCGGTTGTTTACAAAGCGGGCAGGTACTTATTTTAGAAATATGTCGGGTTTAAACTAACAAAAGGCTCCAAAATCGGAATTTCCGACTATTTGCAGTCTTGCAAATGGGGCAGGGACACGTGATTCTATTAGAATACATTAATCTAGTGTAAGAAAGGTCGATCTGTCCAGTGTGCTTCTACATGAATGATGTCGAATATCTGTTTCATTTTGTGTTTGTACCGTCCCTTTTATTATAAGTTGCATAATAAAGATTGAGATGCTGTTAATGTATGAAACTTAGAAACTTAGCTATTTATCTGGAGAAAGAGGAAAAAAGGTTCTTTATTGTGTTCATTTATAGATGTGTAATATAATATTTAAGTATATTTGGAATGACTTCAGATCTTTTTTGTGTTTGACTTTTCTTTCTTATCACCACATGTTGTTGTGTAAATGTTAAACCGGAGGAAGATGTATGTGTTTTCTAAATTAGGGGTGTCTCTTAAAAAAAATATATGTATATATTTACCGAAAGTCAGTTCCCACAATGTTCCTGCATGTATACAGAGAAATAGAAAACCTGAAATAACTTAGTTTAATGCCATGTTTTACATAGACAGACATTCATACACTGTAATTTCCATGCAGCTCCCAGATGCCCGTGTCACTATTTGACTGTAACTTGTGTCGTTATCATCCTCATCGTTCCTCTCCGCTCTGTCGGCACAGCGAGGGTTCACCACACAAACAAGAGCCCTCAGTTTATTTTGGGCCATAGCAAGGATATCCATGAGGAAACACAAACCAAAACATTTCAAGCATGGCCTTTCATCGAGCGCTAGATTGCGAAGACAAGTCCGAGTCTGCAGCCTGAGAAACGCTGACGCAGTGTTTGTGTACGCGAGGCTTGTTTAGGACTCAAGGAAACCAACATCGCCTCTTCTCCAGTTTCTGAAAACAATGTTTACGCTTCTGTGTTTTGCTTCTGACTTCTCGGAGAGCAACGCACCGATCTCGATGAAAAACGTGTGATGGTGGTTTGGTGCAGCTTGATTGAATTTAGGGGAACTGTTTGGCCTTGGCGGAGGTATTTGCTCTTCTGAGTGCAGTTAGTTTTAAACGCTGAAGGGCCTCAGACCGTCTGTCCTTGTTCTGGTTTTCGGGGACAAGCGAAGAACAGAAGATCATTAATTCTGCTTCCATGGGAGCAGGAGGCAAAGGAAAAGCCCAAAGTTCCTATAAAAGCTGAGTTCTTTACAGATATGCAGAGGAGATCTTATTCTATGCCAAGTGTGCCCTCAGTATTAGAGCTTGAGCTGCAGTGCCGTGTTTCCAGTTTCATTTGGAAAGCAGCTTCTTGAGATGAGCTCTGTAGATATGAAATGATCTGTCATACTTAGCTTCTGTGATGTTAAACAGGCGTCTTGAGATGATCAGGCTTCTGATCTGGTCAAAATCCTCCCTCATACCTTTTTTAATTCATTTAAAGAGGAAAGAAAACAGGAGACTCCAAAAGTACCTCACTGGTGCCATTAAGACGGGGAAACTTGTAAACCTCGTGGCGAGGAGTCCATAGGAAAGTATGCAGTAAAAAAAAGAGCCTTTATAACGGGCGGGAGATTGAACGAGGGTCAAACAGATGCAGGGAGGATACGGAGCCAGACACGAGGACTCGGGGAGTCGGGCTCCTCAACAGCTGACTACAGTCGACTGGACTTTTGATTTAAAGCTCAGACGTCCAAGAAGAACGTCCAAGAACTTGACCTCAGAGAAACTATGATCCTGTCGAGATGTGTTTCTTAACTGATGGAAATTCAATCTGTTAAAGTTATGGTTGGCAATCCTGGAAAAAGCTCAGAGGAGGCTACACTTTGAAAAAAAGTTTTTGGTCAGCAGTGTAGTTAAGTGAGAGTCGATAAATAAAAACAGGTTTTCAGATGAGTTGAAACCTTCACGTTTTATTCATAACTCAGACATTAATTTCAATATGGGGAGAAACATTCATGTTTGAACTGTTATGACGTAATTTGCCCAGCAGTCCAGTAGAGGGCGCGCATTGTCAGCTTGACCTATTGCATGACCTCTTGACCTATCGGTAAAGCGATCCACTAATGTTAAGTTCTTTGCTTTGACAATCGAGGAAGAGAGTGACACCTCTGTCCAACAGCAGCAACCCGACTTAATCCCAGTTACCAAAAAGGAATTTATTTAAATCTCCAAAGTCCAGAGAAGGACAGAAATAATAAATTCATCAACATTTAAAGTGGTTTACAATTCTGAAAACATCTCGGTTCCCTGTGGGTCAAAGCTGTTATTTTACCAAAGAGAGGATTTGATATAAACTGAAAGAAAACATCAAAAATGTCCCTAAACTGTGACACGTGCATCGACTGCTGCACCACATCATGACAGCTGCATTAAATCCAGACATGACTGGATTATTACGGTTAGAAATTGTAGATTTTTAAGCCATTAGGTTGAATTTGCATGATTTCTAGACGTTGGTAAAGATGGGTTTTCGTTTTTGAATTTAAAATGTTTCTTGTTTGACCCAGAGCTTTGATATTTATAATTATAACTGTAGCGGGTTGAGCTTGAACCCAAAACAAAGCAATCAGAATCACTTTAATTCTTGAGATTTGTAATGCAGCCACATCATTTCAACATTTAGGAATTCAATATGCATAATGTCAACTTCACAGTATCACCAGGCTGCAGAAGGTGTGTGAGAGAAGACTGCAGATGCATCTGAACAACTTAAATTAAAGTAAAATAATATTTATCTTTTTAATACTTCCATGTTCACTTCCATACTACCATTCTGCTTTTGGAATGAAAATCAGAATGTTAAGATTGTCATTAGCTGCAAAGAAGTTCAGTTATTTGGGTTTTTTCACTTCTCCAAACCAAAGGAATTTCCTTGGGTTTGACACAGACCTTCCGAGCAAACCAGTGACTTTGAGTAATTTACGATCAAAACCATAATGATTTGAAATACGACAAACATCCTGAGAGTTGTGAATTACCCTGTGCGCCTCCCTCTCCCTCCTCATGATGGTTTCCTCAAACCTCCCTGGGCTCAGGCTCTGCAGCAGTAGATCCAGGACCAGGCCACAACAGACGACACCATCACATTGTCTGGATCTCCACTCCAGAGATATCGGCCCCTGCGGTCCACATTTTCTCTTCTGTTTTTCCTCCACGATAAGCTGACAGAGTCGACCTGACATAATTAGTTGTCTGGGGTATGTTTGGGTTGTGATTTGCCGCTGTGGTGTAAATCAGCCGGGAGCTGGCGGCCTGGGAGACAGCTAGGAGCCACATTAAAAGACAGCGGCGGCTTCTCTGCCGCCGACCACATTCACTGCTCAGCCGCTTCCCATTGTTTTTCCCTCCAGGACCTGGCAACCGCGGCTTCAGACTCCGACCTGGCAGCTGCACTCGGGGTTTTGGTCGTATTTCTTCACACAATTTGTCCCCTGTTACTCCGCATGATGTTGGATTAAAGCTCCCGGCGAGTTTCAATGTGTCAAACTGTGATACCGAGTCCAGGTCGGACCGCACTGCAGGTCACAGGGTATAAAATGGACGTGCTTTACGATGTTTACCTCGATTTCCACAGTGCACATGCATGCAGACAGACTGACAGGCTCATCCAAACATATGCAGAATTACTAGAGGTTGCAGGTAAGAGTCACACTGGGTAAGAAACATTAAATATAGCTGCTTTGCTCTTAAAATGCCGAGGCCGAGGCACAGACAGGGAGCCAGGCTGTCTGAACGGACCCACTTTCAGATCGAAAGGAAACTCTCTGCACGTGCAGGAGCGTTTCACCTCTCAGGTCAACAAGCTGCCGAGAGGAAAGTTGTTAGAAACATGCTAAACAGAAACGGGGGAAAGAGAAACAGTGGCTGTCGGAATCCCCCCCTTCCTCCCGATGGAGATATTTATACGACACTCCCAAGGCTGTAATCGCGGTCTCTTAACTATGTCTTTGGGATTGTGGAGTGGAAGTGTTTATCTGAACCCTGTGGAGATGTGACAGGAATAGCCGGTGGCAGCATAACATGAAACAGCCCCTCTGCTGGTCAGAGCCCAGCGCTCAGTTTAGAAGCTTTTCAACCGACCCCGTCTCTAATCAACGGATCAAAACCACTTTATTCTGAAAATGGCCAATTACAGAACCGACTTTATAAAAACGGCATCGGAGACCTCAGCGTATTTTTCGGTGACTTGTTGATACAGCGGGAATTTTCAGCACAGCTGTGCAGGCTTCTGTGAAAACATGCTGACGAGATATTTTTCATATTTGGTCATAAAAACAAATTGCATCGTCGACATTTGACTTTGAGCTATTTCAGAGGTCGTCCAGGAGTTTACATTTCTGTGGTTATCAGCAGTCGATCCAAGCTGACCACCACAGCAATACTGAGATATTCTTAGATTTTCAGTTTCACATTTTGAATGGACGCCCTTCATTCTAGAGGCAGTTTCACTGGAGAGCAGCTGTTTCCAGTTGTGCCCGGCCTCTTCAAAAACATAAACATCTGCAGCGGACGCCACATGACATACAGTTTGCATTATTGACAAATGCTTTACAGTTGTTTCTTATCGCTGGTGCCAATGGGAAGTCCTGTCCAAGTCGAGCTTTAACCTGTGACTTAAATGTGGAATTCATACTTTTTTTTTTAATTAATACATTTGAAAAAGGTTTGATATGCATGAATTGAATAACAGTAGCTGGAATAACTGTGACAGTGAATTAAACATGTCTGCAATCTTTAATATTAGATTTAGATTTGTAGTCATGCATTGTGCTCTCATAACGCAAACTGTTGTTTAGTGAGTTGTGTTTTGTGTGATCTTGCTTTAAAAAAAAAACAACCAAAAGAAAAATAGATAGTAGACAATTTCATCTCACAATGTTAAAGAAAGCGATGTTCTTTTTTTTGGCCCTTTCTCCATCTTTCCACCAAGTTTCCTCGAGATCTGTTGAGTAGTTTTTGCATAATCCTGCTGAAAAACAAATCAAAAACATGTCGTCTCTGACAAATCTCCAGTGAAAAGCTGCTCATGAACTTTAATGTGAAGAATTTAAACAGCCTGTTATTCAAGAGGAACATTTTCTGTTTGTGTTGTGGCACAATGTCGTAAATGTTTCTAAAGTGGATAAAAAAATCTGGTTCATTAGTTATATTTGTAAGTTTTTTTTGTTGTTGTTGTTGTTCATGCTTGAGTCGCTGGCTGGACGACATTGTGTTGTGATGCTGCCCCCCACCCCTCACCCAAACACAGTCCATAGGGGGTCCCTCACGAGAGGCGGGTCCCCCCCCCCCCCCCGAGGAGCACTAAGCTCGGTGACACGGCTGTCAAACAAAATCTCTGCGCTTCCCTAAGTCCTGGTTGCCAGGGGCAAACATCAGGAATGTCGCCGGGTGACAATGGACGATTAGTGGCCTGATTTCTCCATATGCTGACATTTGTGAGTTTTCATGTGTTGTATGGGAATTCTTGGCGTTGAGGTTGGTTTGGATTTCACAAAGAGTGCCGAAGGTCGTCTTTCACACACGACAACAAAGGATGTTGTTGAAACTCGTGAAATTTTTCGTCTCAATCTCGCTCAGCGGAGAAAGTGTCTGGGATACGTTTTGATTGCTCTTCGCCTTAAAGACACAGCTATCTAAACTATAAGCTTTATCAAATAGGAACGTTTTGTGAGGGTTTCTACTTCCCAAACTCAAACCTTAAGAACTATTTACAGTGAAGTCTCCCATCCAGCTACTAACCAGGCCCAACTTGATGCGATCCAGATGGAGTGGCCATAACAATATGCCCACAATTCTACTGAACATACTCGCAGCTCGGCCCGATTCCAAGCCCTGCTGGGTCGTGGTTCCCATGAAATGATTAAACCGATTGAGACGTCTCACTTGGTGCTCGGATGAGACGCAGTGATATTCATAGAAAAGTAGATCACATCCCACCACCACCAAGGCCAAACAGGCAAACTGTTCTACCCCCTAATAAAACCACATTTTAATCCACAGCGGGATTCTGACCCCAAAATGTAATTGATTTCCTTCTTGTCCCATTGTTCCATCAAGTTTCCTTCCAATCAATTTAGTCTTTTTTCTGCGTAATTCTGCCGAAAAACAAACCTAGAGAATCTACGAATGAGATCCCAGTTACTCTGAACTCAACTCCATCTTTCCTGCAGGTGGTGTGCTTAAACCTTTTATTCTTTTACAGGAATTAGCAGCGTTGTTATTTGTAATCAGGAAATGCATTCCAGGCGTTACATAGCAGATGATCTCTTTACGCAACGAGGCCGGAACGCAGAGGAAGTCGTGTAGATCCTGTTCCTTCTCTATAGGACATAATGTCCTTGTTTAGGGGATGAAAACTTGTGTTTCTCAAAATGACCCTTTTGTTTAGAAAAATGAATTTGTTTACACGCTCCCCGGATCCAATCAGATTTACTTGTGTTACCACAGTAGCTAAGCCCGTTGATCCCGTCGTTAATCTCCACCGGGCTTCTAATGGGGAACTCGGGTGTTTTGGGACTTCCTGGTCAAGCAGAGCAGACTGTAATCACCTCAGTGAACTTTGAGTCTGAGTCATGAAGAGATGGAGACCACTTCTGGTCAAGTCTTGCCTGGATGGGATCCTTCGATATGACGTTCATGTGACAACTAGGTGTTTATTTAGCTTCTTTTTTGTCAAAATGAGGGATTCAGCATGAAACTAAATCCTAAATCTACAAACAAAGAGGGATATTTTTCAGACGAACCAAAACCTGCGCATTTCCGGCTGCAGATCAGGGGTTTGGATTCCTACTCGTAAAGCACTTCATGGAGGGCAGTGTGCTAAAATCCAGGATTAGCTGGTGCAGTCTCAAAAGCTTTCTCAGTATAATTTGTAATAATTGCTCGGATCTGATGAGAAGTGCTCATTTCACTCAAGTAGCACAGTTTCCCTGGTAGCAGCTGTATAGACCAACTTCAATCATTTTCTTGAGCTAGGTATTATTTTGAATATATGAATAATTCTGCCAGTGCTGTACTTTTATGATGTCTTAAAAAAGAGAATAAAATATGAACTAGAGAAAGAAAAAAGTAAAAATCTTCTATCAGCTCCAACAACATAATTGAAATAGCTGACCGTTATTTATATTTTATAGTGTTTTTTTACCAAAATATACTTTTGTGTTCCGGACGCAAGCGTTTTGCCAAAACATAATATTTTCAAAAGTGCAGAATCGTTATTTAAAATGTTATAGAAGTCGATCACAGGAAGAGTTTATGTTACAAAACCTGGCACGGATAAATTTAGACCAATTACTGGTTCTCTGCGCTGTGGGCATATTATTATTGAGGTTTGAAACTCACCGCTGTTTACACAGGTTTCATATATGTGCACAAGGTGTCTTTCTCTCCATGTTTAGCCTCAGGTTTGTGTATATAAGTATGTATATATGTAGCATGTATTTCAGGGTGTGGGACCAATCAGGGTTAACCTTTGTTTTGAGGGGGGTGTGGTCGCTCTGATTTCTATTAGCACCCCTTTACCACCTGGAACACCCCGGAGCTTGTGGCGTTCCCCACCCATTAATAGCCAAGTGGTTCTCTGCAGACCGGGAGCGAGGCGAGCTGGATCACATCTGGCTACGGCAGCCGCAGCCTGGTCTGTCGTGCTCGCCCCCCTCTCTCTCTCTCGCTCTCTCTCGCTCTCTCTCTCTCTCTCTCTCTCTCTCTCTCTCTCTCTCTCTCTCTCTCTCTCTCTCTCTCTCATATTGGACTGTAATTGCATCCAGGCCGTCCAGTAGCTGGCGGAGAGGGGTTTCCTCAGGCACGTCCAGAGAACTGGCCCGACAGCAGCAGCTCCATTTAAACGCAAACTAATGTGAGGAGAATAACACAAATGCTGTTATATGCAAACGTTTGAGGCTGGAACACACACACAGACACACACACACACACACACACACGCACAGACTGATGCACTCTCACAGATTTTAACAGCTCACAGTTAAAAGTGAATGTCTGCGTGACTCTGACAGCCAGCAGAAGAGGACGTCTCCAGGGGATATTTCTCTTTAACAGCTGTCAAGTCAGATCTTACTTTTCATTTAAAGTGGAGCATAACTATTGACGGTGAACCTGATGAACTTTACTGTGCAAAGACAAGGTTTTTTCCTTATTACAGAGAGAGCTGATGCCTTCACTTTACCTTAAGGCTTAAGAAAATGAGGAGAATCAAGGGTTGGTGATGACGACGTTTTAATCTAAAACAAACCTTGAACACGTTGCCTTTTTAACTCAAAGCTTAGTAGTTATATATGTATTTAGTTTAGTATAGATTATAGTGTATAGGTTGGAGTTTTCTGTTTCCTTTCCTCTTCCATATCAGATATTTCCTTTATATCCTAACTGCAAGTTTCCTTTAATGCCTCTTCTACTTTTTATCTCCTCAAGGATCCTCAAGGATACAAGACATTTTAATAATTAATTGCACAGTATTGCAAAGTTTAATGAAGTTTCATCCTTTAATCCAAGCTTCCCTCAGATTTCCTTCCATCTGTGAAGCATCCCATCTCATCTCTCCTCCTCTTCCTCCATCCTCATTTCCACTCTCCATCCCACCTTCCGTTTATCCCCCTTTATCCAAACCTACTTTTTGAACCCACAAGACCAACGCTCATCCTCTTATTGAATCTCACTCAAAAGAGATAATTAGTGACGTCACTGGCATCTGATCAATTCCCATCAGTGTGAAGATAAAAGAACGAGACGTGGGACGGGGGGGCATTGTCCGCTGTGCGCTGAGGCACGAGGAGCGACGACAACAGAGCATGTCAGTGGAAGTGGAGATAAGTAGAAGCTGATGTAGCGTGGTGACCCCGGGCAGAGGGGGGTGTTGACTGACGCACTGTGGTGTCGTGTGCAGACAGAAACCTGTCACACAAGCAGATATCTATTAACTCTTTCCAGGGGTGTAGAGGACATTAAGCCAGCAAATATGTTGAATGCATTTTCTTCCCTATAAATACAAGTAAACTAGTTTTCCAGCATTGTTCACCATCCATATTCACTAGCTTACAGATTTCTTCTTCGTGTGAGCAAAGATCATAGACTGTATATATAAAGATGGACGACATGACTTCTACCCAAAATGAAGCCACAGCCTCTTGAGCGCCCCCTGATGGCTGCCTGCATCGTAGACGGGTTATGGACAAAACCAAACAAAGTACACCAAATTAATATTCCTCAAATATGATTTCTGTCGTTTTAGATGGTTCTTAGCACCGTGATGTTTCAAGTCTTCATATTATTTCAAGGTTTGGTTTTAATTAGTCATTTGATGCTATAAAAACGTAGATCAACAGATGAGACTCGCAATGACACTTTTACACTATTATAGCTGGAATGCATCAGGAAATTAAGGGAACAACATGAAGTTTGCTGAGCTCCTTAGAAAAACTCCTTTCAAGTAAGTACATCATGTATTAATATTGACTCATTCTACCAGAGGGAACTTTTAAAATTGTCTACATTTATAATCTTTCTTTCTTTATTTCCTTTGTTGTCTGATATTCTCAGAAAGGACAATCTGTTTTTGTATGAATGGTTATACGCCTGTAAAAGTGATTTCAGTGGGAGAGCATATGTGTTAAAAATAAACCTAATTTTAGGAGGGGGCAGTTAAGTGATAGTTTAGTTAGTCCACCTACTGTCTCTCCTGTTTGTCTGCCGGCTGGGACCACACACCTCCGACCAACAGCTGTTTTGATTTTAACTCTTTCAAACCCGTTCAAGATCATTCGTGGTTCGCCCCCCCCCCCCCCCCCCAAAGCGGTCCGCTCAGGTCCGGACAAACCTCACACGAACGAACCAGCTACACGTTTAAATGGATGATTTCCACACGGATAATCACGAGCCCAGATCGCTGTGGTAGATTGCGTCTAATTCCTCGGTTTGGTAAAGACTGCGTTAACGTCGGAGTCTAAATTCTTTGGACACGTTTACAGACGTGATGGTTACAGCGGACACGCCCTCCTCAGGCCTTGTGCTTTAAATGGCTTCATTAGAGGGGTGGGGTAGGGTGGGGGGGGGGGTGGCTGCTGACCCACCGTTTACTCTTTGGTCACAGTTTCTCGTGCAGAAGCAGCTCGAGTGCTTTGAGGTGCTGGAAGAACCAGAGCAATTCTCTGCCTTTTTGTGGTCGGCATCTTTAAACTCTTTAATTCCTAAATGACCGTGTAGATAACGCCACAAACACATGGTCGGCTAAGTGAGTAACACTTTAAATGTTACACGATGTAATTAGAGATAAAAATAACAAATGTGTTTGTGTACAATCATTGGAGCGAGTAAAGACATGTTGTACTCATGCAAACAACGGTTCCTTGATAAGGGCTGCAACTAATCGTTTCCACAGAACGTTTCTTACATGACATCCTTATTATTTCTTTATCTCCACCAAGGAAGTTGTTGTTATTCTTGTCAGTTTGTCGGCAACAAGATTACACAAAAACATGACATTTCCATGGTACTTGGTGAGGGGGGGGGGTGTGTGGTGTGGGTCAGGAAAGAACTCATTAAGTTTTAAGTGCCGATCCAGGATTTACGTTTCACTTTCTTCAACATTGTGAAATGAGGCTTTTTTCAACATTATTCACTGGTTTCCCAGAGAAAAATTCATGGAAATTTATGAAAAGAATGATGCATATTTAGGGAACTGATATCTCTGTGTGTGTGTGACATTTTTGTAATATTTTTATTTAATAAATTGCTAATAAAAATGTTTATCAGTAGTAATTATCTATTAGTTAATTCATAGTTTCCTCCAGGAATATGTGAATTTGTTTAACATGGGCGGGAGACGACGCATCTTGTGCTCTGATCAATTTTATTACAAGATATGAGACTCAAAGATAACAACACTCGTGACATATGGCTCTTTCTATGTAAAACATTGTTTATGTGCAGTCTGTAATGATGCCTGATATTTATTTCAAGTAATATTTGCCCTTCTCTCTCTCGACCACTGAGGTCAATGCAGTTTATGGTGGATGAATTATCACCCCAGGATTCCCCCTTAATCAAATCATATATGTTACCCTGTCATTTATTTATTGACAGGGTCTGAAATTCAATATAAATAATACATTTTATTAAAGGCAAACTACTCAGAGCTCAGTTTAGCCACAGACATGACAACAGACGAGCCGTGACACGACCTCACCCACTCGGCCATAAACCCTCAGAGCCTCCATGTAATTACCAGGGTGTCTCAGTCCAGCAGGTGACAGCTGAAACAGTTTAGTGCTTCTTTAAAGGGACGGTCAGAGATTGTTGTTCCCCTGTTTGATGCCACACACACACCAAAGAGTACAGTAGATGAAAGACGCCCGCCTGGATTCTGCCATTACCACCCGACGTAGGTTTGTTACCGATGTCGCCCTGTCATTTTCAGAGTCTGCCAACCTGATGGCAGGGAATTAGGTCACGATGTTTATCCCCCATGAACGGGACCAAGTGTTGTAGCCAGTGTGTTTTCGATTGTGTTGGACCATAGACTGTCAATGAAGATGGACGACACATCTTCACTTCCTCACATCGTACGAAAAGGAAGCATAAATGTATACGAGCGCCAAATCCTGCACTTTTGACAACATCAAATAAATGATTAAGACCAAACTTGCTGGAAAGATTAAAGAAATGTAACATCTTTGAGACAACTTTATTCACGTTTACTTTTAACTTTGGTCCATGTCCCATCTGCTTACATGGAGGAGCCATGGTTTATAGTCCTACTCTGTAGCTGACAACCCAAGAGGAGATTGAGATAAAACTGTCTATGCATTGGACTGGATCAGAGTTCCAAAGGTTTTTAACCACAAACCCGACTCTCTGAACTTAAAAATGCTCGAGTCTACGAACAGTGAAATCCAATGATCCTGTATTCATATTTGATGGAGACGATTTGCAAACAGCGGTTAAATTTTTCTGTCACAAGCACTTTTACTTCCCGACCTCTAAGATGAAGCCGCTCGGCTTAACCAGTCCTCGATGGTTTTTCTTTGTCCAGAAATCTGTGATGTCTGAAGTCGACTGCAGGACAGGAAGCCAGAAGGTTTACTGGCCTCGGCGATTCTTCTGTGTCATTTTTGGAGCAAATTCATTATATGATATTATTGGTCAAACCTTCAAGAGCAATCCACAAAAAGAAGCGCTATCTGATTTCCAACTGGCGACAAAACTCTGGGCTTATAATGAAATGAATGATGGTTATAAAATAGTTTTGCGTCCCCTCTAATCGTCTTTATTTTCTCAAGCTAATGGCTGTAATCACTGAGGCTTAAAACAATTTTACCGGCATTGGGATCATATTAGGATCTTACACCATTCAAAGTTCAAAAGGTAAAACTGAAAACTCTGAACTCCAGTACCGAGAAATCATGTGATTTAATTTGAGTAAACTGTAAATAGCACGATTAACTAACCCAATATGTCTATAATGCTTTATATCAAGAATAAGGGTTTGTATTTATCATACTAGTGTATTCATAGACTTTATATACATTGACCAATCTAAAAAACAAAGGTAGCTAAACATTCTTTTTGCTTTTCTAAGTTCAAATTTTTCGGTTAAATTTGGTTTTAAAGTCATGATTGACAGCTGGGATGTGTCGCTACTGCTCAGACTCTAAAGGATCAAGATGGCCGCGTTCGCATCCGGGATATTTTGGCTTCATTTCTGGACAGTGGCAGGAAGTG
Organism: Limanda limanda; assembly: GCF_963576545.1. Taxonomy (NCBI): domain Eukaryota; kingdom Metazoa; phylum Chordata; class Actinopteri; order Pleuronectiformes; family Pleuronectidae; genus Limanda; species Limanda limanda. The sequence goes on along the minus strand of NC_083653.1, from coordinate 5,152,599 downwards.
AACGTGTCGGCCATTTTTAAATACAGTCTACAGGTGTGTTAAATAGACCTTGATGTGTCCTGAATACGTAGAAGCTTTTTCATTTGCCTCTCGTCATCTATCATCAGAAAGGTTTTGACATTACTGATTTATATGTATCTGTTAATCTGTACACGTCTAACAAAAAGTTTACTCACACTTCAAAGATTGGGAAAGCATGTTTTTGTTCTTATGCAGCCTCAGGCCGTGATTTGGGGTAAGACAGGTGTATTTTTACATAAAGATCTTGCTTTATGCGTCTCTCAGTCCCTGAACTGTGTGTCTTTGTGCCACATTCTTTCTTTTATAAACCATACAGGCTTCGTTAAGGTGCGTTTTATAAGACAGAACAGCATATTGTCTGTGTGCATATGTCTGGCTACAGTAGCGCATAAGGAGCCCACTGTTCTCGTAAGCCGCCACGTTCTGAGCAGTAGCCTGTAAGTTCTCCGAGGAATGTTAGTAATTAGCTCAGTAATCACAAGCTTTAGGAAATCTGCAGGAAAACAGACTTTATCGCTGTGTGAAAGTCTTCTGTCTGCTTTCTGAAGGGTTGCGCCTATTGTGACCTTAAAGCAAACATCATATCTTCCAGTTACAGAATTTAAGGGGGTGGATAGATGAGTCCAGTCTGAGGGGAGCGTACAGTATGATTCAGATCTACATATTTCAGATGTAAACTTGCTGCTAAATATGTTCAGAGTCTGCGGTAACCAAAACCATTTAGTGGATATTAAAGCTGCACAAATGTTTCTTGTTAACTTGAGGTCTACATAAGCCATTTAAATTAGAGCTATTTGGTTTGATTTGTTTCCTCAATTCAGAAACAAAAGTCTCATATTTTTGCTGTATTTTAGATTCATAGAATAGTGTCTAAATATACTTTGCAGTCAGTTGACTAGACGCAATTTGAGATATTTACAAGATGCTTTTATCTACAGTGTAATAAAAACACTAGACACAGAGACTCTTATGTCTCATAAAGAAAGTCTATATGCTACATAAACACAGTGTAGAGTTGGTGTTGATGTTTAGAACAGTAGGCATCTGTTCCTAACAGCCATTAGCATGTAGCTTAGCATCATTACATTTGCTTAGTACCATTAAAACTGTGTGGTTAATTATTTAAAGACAGATTAATTGACCAGATGCTGCAGCTTTTTAATGGATCGATAATATTTATGGATTAATTTAATTATCATCTATTTAAATTGGTAAACAAGCAGTTAACTAATCAGCAAATAATGATCGATTCTGTTTATACCATTTAAATCCAAGCAAACAAAGCAGCTGAGGTGATTAGTTGAAGACTCCACGGCTCTTTACTCGTGTCGTCTTTCAACAGTTACACATAAATCTCGCTGGATATTTGAACATTCCTCACATTCCCGGCTACGTAACCAATTCAATCATACCGTCGGATAAGGATCTTCAGATCCAGGCAATACTACAACTTCCATCGCTTAGGTTGAGCTGGACGGATCCAGGAATGTGCATTTAAATTCAAAGAAATCCTCCAGAAGCTTTGATGGGCCAGGCAGGTTTATTAATGCAGTACATTTGAAAAGCAAAGCAATTCAAAGTGCTTTAGGTCAGCTATTAAAGTAATCATGATGAATTGTAACAGCAACATAGGAAAATACGAAGAAAGACCCTTTATAGAAAGATATGAAAGTGTTAAATACAGAGTGAATAAACAAAAGATCAGAGTGAACCTGCAGTTCTCTGGGAACTAAAAACTGATGTTTACAGGAAGCCGACCTGTTCCAGACGACCTGCGAGGTCTGCACGCTTCACGCTGTCGCAGCAGATCAGAAATGTTTAGACGTCAACTTGTTCACAGAGAGCAAAGATCTGAGAAGAGTGATATGATTCACTTCCTGGGTGTTTTGGGATTTTGAATAGGCTGCAGCTGTCAGATTGATTTTTAGAGAGACCTGTGAGTCCTGAGGTTGACAGAATATAAACCTGCTAAAGAGTAAAGGCTAATTTATGCTCTACATTAGATGCATGTAGGGAAATGGACAGTTTTAAACTGCTGGCAGCATAAATGAGCCTCAAGTCCTTATCTCAGCAGGTTATGTGTAAATGAAGCTCTGAGAAATGACTGTTAATTCCCTTGGAGACCTGAGTCATCGTCCTGCAGGCTGAGGCCATTTCTCATTTTCATTTTTGCTGATCACAAGCTTCTTCGATGCAAGGGACCATTTGTTTGGAGCACGTTGTCCTCTGGGGATCGTCACTCAAGTCTGCACAACTTTCTCCCCGAATGTTGCGTCTCAGCGCTTCATTGTCTTCACGTGAGAAAAGAGCGGGACAGAAACGAGTCGGACCTCGATAGCTGCATCGACTCGGAGCGCAGGTTTTGTGCCAGTTTACTTCTTTTTCTTTTTAGACAAAAGGCCGGGAGTGTCGGACGAGACGAGGACGCTGCTTTTCTCTCACTCTCGGAGTTTGTGCTTCCACCAGACAAATGTGACTCAGCGAGCGGGTGAATTCACACCAGCTCTAAACGCCTCAAACCCTCCCAGAGCTGAGGAGGGGGCCTAGATATGTGTGTGTCTGTGTGTGAGTGTGTGTGTGTGTGTGTGTGTGTGTGTGTCCATTATCAAGCCGGCCCATCTCCTCTGCGCTCTGAGTGCTTCTCCGAGGTGCACAGTACAGGACGCTGGGCCGGACAGAGAAAGGACTCCATTCTTCTACCCCCCCCTCCCACTCCTGACTCACGGCAAAAGTGCAGCACAACCTCAAGCTCTGGTTTCTGTGGCGCTTTTGTCTCGCGCCACCGATCGAGGACACAAAATGGGTCTGGAGGGAACCCGACACCGAAACCTCACGTTTCTCATCGGGACGGGAGGAAAAAGAGAAAAACTGTTTTTTTTACAAAGAAAGATTGAAACACGCTCAAACGTTTCATATTTTCTTCGCATCTTTCTCATGTAAAAAAAGTGGGAATACCAGCTTTTATAAGTGTACTTATCTATAAACAGCCTGTCAGCCTTTACTTGATATTGCAGCACTACCATTTCCCAGTAACCTTTAGATCGGTATTTCCCGCTTACACTCGAAACTGTCCCAGGTGGTCTGCCCAGTAAAGCAATGCCACCGACCCAGTAATGTGAGCAGAATGTCCCTCACCTGAGTAGCTCTGCTCTCAAAGCACTGGACCAGAATATCACTGAGGCCAGTTCGAGGCTCGTAACTGGAGCTGTTTCTGGTGAAGGAATGTTGCCGGTAAACACAGATTTGCCATCAGATATGTGTGGTACCAAATCTGACCTTTGGTATATCGGTACGTGTGTAAGATCACATGTTGGAAGCGGAGAGAATTGGTGTGTGCACGTGTGTGTGCACGAGTAAAATATCCAGATTCAGCTTCTGATATAATTTGGGAGCTGAGAAGCCAATAAGCTTTGCCTACTGGCCCTTGAGCATTTGCATTAAGCATTTGAATCCTGATTCATCTTGAGAATATGCAGCGTTCAGACTCCTCGCCCTGAAGGCTCCACACAACATCTCTCAGGTCTCTGTTTTTCCTGCTGTGAGGCCGGCTGACTGATACACACCCACTTGTCAGTCTGACTCATTTACGCTGAGTTTCTTTCCCCACTTTTAACTGTCCCCCAGTTTGGAACGGACCCACCTTGAGTGGAAACCTCTGCTAGACTCCTCTGTACACTTTGTCGTAGCATCGGCAGGAAGCTCCAGACTGGAGGTTTGCCCGTCTCTCCTTGGTTTGTTGTTTCCTGGCTCCTCACGGCCGGGGGATCTCCAGAGCAGGACTGACTCAAGGCAAACTTTTATGTCTTCTCAATTGCCCGAGAAAGAAGTAATTCAGTACTGCATCGAAAAACTGTGATGTGTCAACTTGAATCCCTTCAGAAACCTGATTTACAAATAGTCTCCAGAGCTGCAGAAGAGATCTGAGTCATCAGTCCAATGCAAAAGGCCTCAAACCTCTGGGAGTCCGTAGAGATAAAGAGGAGGGGAAATACAAAGAATGAAGTTTATTTCTACTCTATAAAAGCTTAATTTGTTTCCTAGAACAACACATTTCTCAGCTGTTAAAAAAACTGGGACATAGGATTTATTTTCCTTGTCAAACATGACATCTTTATTTTTCTATGTGCGCAAAGGAAGAATAATGAAAACCTGTATTTCTTACAAGTCTGTCATCATTATGCATACTTTTAAATAAATGCTTTCTGAGAAGGGTCACAACCTTCAATGCTCACTCTGACGGGACAGAAACTGAAAGTCACTAATTCATCTGCTCTGCTTCTGTCAGTGAGATATCTGCAGACAGCTGTTCGTCCGTGTGTCGGCAGCGACGGAGGAAAAAGCGTTCTCTTGATTTTCACGGCCTCACATCTTGAAGCTAGAGATGTTGATAACAAACACAAACTGAGAATTCAGCTCAGTCTGCAGGTCTGACTGTAAATATGATGACACATATAACCTAGCTATCATCTACTTTTATGCACTTTCAGATTTCTACCACCAAAGTTACCTTTTTTCTACACACTCATAAGAGGAGCAAATCTAACAGACACTGATCATTTCCCCCACTTAGCTCTTGGGTTTTAAACAACTTCCAGATCGAATGGCAATTGCATATGTTTTAAAAAGGACCATGGACTTTATATAAAGATGAGCGATGTTTTTATATTTCATTGCAGTTTCAAAATTATGACTTTATCACTTATTTGATTCTTATTTATTGTCTGTAATGTTTGCAGTGGTGTTTAATCCGAATTGCCCCTCAGGGATAATTAAGATAATTCATCCATCCACTTACAACAAGTAATCACAGCCTACACATACATATTTTACCAGGATATTTAGTGCGAGAAGGAGCAAAAGGAAAGATGGATTCAAAAATAAATTGAGATTAATTGAATCCAGACCCATTCCTGCCTCTCATGACCCATTAAATATAAATGGACAGCAATTTATATTCCACCATCATAACACGTCCATTCAAAAAAGCCTCGAGTAGCATCCGTACTCGCAGCGACACATAAAGGAAACACAGGTGTCTCTATCTCCACTGTTTACGTCTCCGTCTCTCACGCAGAGCCGGGCCTGTGGGGAGGTTTAGTGTCTGTGTGGAAATCCGTCTGCCACAGCTATCTCTAATATTTCACACGTCTGTGCGGAGAGCGGGGGGGGGGCGGTCTGTGGTCAACAACACACAGGATCCTCCACTTCCTCTCGGCAGCCGGGGCTGTGGACGTTCAAAGAGAAGACACCATGTCCTGACTGCCCCGTGTCCCGCGGCCAAGTTTGATGCTCGTATCTCAGACGTGTGGATTATCAGGTGCAGCTATAGGATGTACTGTGCCTTCTCTTTGAACGGTATAAGAACTGTGAGTGTGTGTGTTCTCCAATTTCCTGAGTTGACGTTCATGTGCTCTGCAGTGGGGAATGTGGAAAAACACAACGCTGCAAATATAACAAGTTGTTTTGATGCTTTTAGAGCATTTAAAGGACTCTTTCCAATATTTACATGATAACGAACAGTAAAGTAACAGAAAGGCACATTTTAAATTACATCTGTATGGGTTAAAAATCGGTGTAAGGGCTCGGCCACTCATATGCAAACCTTCACCTTCTGTTCATTTCCAATCCGGACGAGCAAACTGGTGAATAAAACATTTGCTTCGCTTCAAATTCAACTTTGAATTTCGATATTCACTTAGCATTCACTTATGCGTGATGTCCTTAGGCGCTTGTGAGAGATACACATCTAGTTTGCTCGTGACAAAAGTAACATTTGACAAGTTCACATTAGAAACTACTGTTTAGAGCTGATTTAAATATGATGAATTATGTCAATTCGTTTAAAAGTGATGACGTCAGCAACTCTCGGACCAAAACTTTAGACTTTTCGAGTTGTTCTGACTTGAACTTGAACAAGCAATAACAGAAAGAACAAATGATGAGTGGTGGACTGTACGATACGGACTTGGCCCATCATCCCCATTACTGCCGTGGCCTTAATGTGCAGCTGAGACGTCCTGGTACAGATAGCGGAGGAATGTTGTTTCGGGCACAGTGTGGCAGCGATGTCGTGTGTGTTTGAAGCCTCGTCTGTAACTTGACATGAGGCCGAGGCCAGGAGGAATTACAGGCCATCAGATAAACAGGAGTTGTAGGGCAGTAGCAGGGCGTGCTCCCTGCAGGAAATTATAAGCCATTGCCTCTTCCTCCAGTCTCCCCCTGTCCTCTCTCATCTGCTGCCAGTTCGGTCGATGAATAGCACACGATGGTGTCTGGGGTCTTTCTCTTTCTGCCGTCGTCTGTAGAAGACGCTGACCTTCATACTTTCAGTGTTACACAAAGAGCTGGATAGTGTTATTGCTGCTGCATCACGCCAGGAGGGAAACCAGAGGTGTTGAAAAGTGAAGTTGCTCTATTTAAACTTGCAGTCGAAACAAATCTGAGCATTATATAATCAACACTATAATAACATTCAAATATCCAATCCACTATTTTACTACTTTTAGGAAGAAAAAACTGTAGATATATCAATACTTAACTAGTATGAGATTATGTGTGTTGGAGACATTTGAAGCATTAAGAAGGAAAGGAAGGAATTAGAATTCGTAAAATCGTTCTGTTTTTAAAATACTGAGTCATATTTAAGCTGTCGGAATAAGGTCAATGTATTTTGGAAAAAGTTAGGAAAATATAAAGTAATGGCAGAATTCTGGGTCACTTATTTGAATTGATGAGTTAGAGGAAAAGAAAATTCTCCATTCTGACCCGAGGGGTTGCAGGACATGGAAACCTGTGCGACGGCTCTTTAGGATCCACTTTTATAAATCAACAAACCATTAATAAGCCGCACATGAAAAACGGTTCTGTCTCGTTGCGGTTGAGGCGTTTGGCGTTCGTCTCCAAAGCTGTGAAACAGGGAAGAACAACTCATTTACTCCATCATGGAATTCCTGTCGCACGACGGGCGTCACCGACTCGCTCTTCTCGGGGCTGTTTTGGAACATTCGTCTTTTTTCGCTCTTCAGACTGCGTCTCCGCCTCACTCGTGTCCAGAGGAGGACGGAGGAAAAACAAACAGCGGTGATGTGCAAAGATCACACCGAGCAGATGTGTCGGGGGGGCAGGAGCCGAACAAACACGTTGGTGATCGCCTCCTCAATGCGTGGTTCTCATACCAGACACTCGAACGCCGTCAACTGTTTTTCCACCTCGTTGTTTTTTAAATCGTGAACTTGCTTTTCATAACGTGTCGTGTTATCGCCCAGGAGACATACCAGCCTGAGAGCCACGATTTATGACGTCCTCATGAATCCTGCTGAGGGACGAGGTTGTTTTTTCTTTACCTGTCGCTGTTAATCAAAAAGTGGTGAAGGTCACCTGTTTCCATCGCGGCCTGTTCAGGGGTCTCCAGGTGCAGCGAGCCCAGGGGTCAGAGGTCAGAGCACATCCCCGTCAGGAATCCCATCACAGACGCCAACAATCACAGGAACTGTTTTGTTCTCTATGGGGAATTATTTTATCCGAGCTCTCACAGGTTATACCAATGTTTTTATGTGGTTATTGCTGTTTTTGTTTTCAGTCCGGATGTCATATGATGAGAATGAGTTGACTGACACAATGAGTGTAAAGTGACCTCGACTCGTGTTGTGCGGCTGATGAGACGCCTCTGGTTTGACAAGTGCTATGTTCACACAATTAAATCAAGTGTCACAAAGCGTGTAATTATGTTTTGACGAGTCGTTCAGAGCAACAACCTCCAGCTGTTTGACAGATTTACATTTCAGAAGAGTGGAAGCACGGCGCAGTTCAGCAGTTTGACAGAGAGGAGGGAACGGTTCATGTTCAGCTTGTCTTCTCCGCCTCTGACAAAGATCGATGGATAAATAAAAAAAGCAAAAAGTATATTTTTTTACAATGGATTAATTCACTGAAGTCTTTTTTTCTGCTTCTATCTTTGTGAATATTAGTATTGGCTGCATTTATCTGTTTTATGTAATTGCAAACTGGGAACTTTTGGATTTTGTACAATGTGCATTTGTCCACTTTTGAGCAGCTGCCCATCTTCACGTACAGTCAAAAGTTTCCACGTATGAATTTCAAAGCCTCTAATCTTCAGATCTCCACAACAGCAAACCACAGATGACTCTCGATGTTACGTAACAGCTCAAAACAATTAAAGAGACGATTTCCCAAAACTCAAAACGCCCTCAGCTGCTTCTCATTGGGAACAATCGAGCGCAGGTGATAAATCTGAGGTTTCATTCCCGATCACACCCTCCACACCCAGCTAATACTATAATGGAAAGGAATTCCATGACTAAACCGCATTCCAGACTCATTTCCACCAAGTTATTATTGTTAAAGAAAATGTTATTTTATCCTTATTCGGGTCTCAGACACTGTATGTACAGGTGGCGTCCTCCAGCTCCCGAGGCGGACGGTGGTTGAACGACGCAGTAGTCAGTGGTGGGTGGGTGTCTTCCATCTTAACCTGACGCATCAACACCTCGACACAGAGCAGCGTTAAAGCATAAAGGCGTCGAATGACAGACGCCGGGAGGAGGGAGGCCAGATCAAATGTGGAGTCGCAGGTTAGAGGTTTGAGGTTTGAGGCCGATTGTGGCAATTGGATCGCAGCCCCCCCCCCCACTTCCCCCCCGGGTGGATTACAGGAGCTAAATAAATCCAGGGTGGGAGGGCCTTTGTTCCATTCATCAGCACTCTGCATTAGTCACCTCACTTCAAGGCTGTTGTATATATCATTTTACTGAAAAAGGTGCTTTTTGTGGAGCCATTAAAGGCGCTGGAGGTAATTGAGCGGGTCTTTTAAAGCTTTGGTCTGTCATTATTGGAGGAGTGTGTGTGTCTGAGTGTTTGTGTTTGTGTGTGTGTGTGTGTGTGTGTGTGTGTGTGTGTGTGTGTGTGTGTGTGTGTGTGTGTGTGTGTGTGTGTGTGTGTGTGTGTGTGTGTGTGTGTGTGTGTGTGTGTGTGTGTGTGTGTGTGTGTGTGTGTGTGTGTGTGTGTGTGTGTGTGTGTGTGTGTGTGTGTGTGTGTGTGTGTGTGTGTGTGTGTGTGTGTGTGTGTGGTAAGTAAGAGCTGTCATGAGTCGTCACCGGAAGGCTGCAAGTTTGAAGTCCTGGTGGTGTTGCTGGGAAAAGGGATGGGCAACAAGACACACTGGGATTATCCTAAATTGTCACCATTTCTTATATCTTCCTTTTATATCCTTTTCTGCTTTTATCCCGAGTGCATCATACTCAACGTCACAATCAAACAAACAACTTTCACCTCAGTGTCTTTCCAATTTGAGCGTTCACCTGGTTGTCACTGCTGATCGGATCCTGAGTTGATTCCACAGCTTTGGTGATAAAAGGCCGACGCTGGTGTCAATGAACTAAAAGTTAAATTTAAACAACATGTCCGGCCTCCTGTTGCTCTACCAACGTGTCACCCCTCGCCTGAGTGTTCCAGACATCTTCCTGTTTTTCTCAACACGTCTGACCTGGACCATCCTGCTGCATTCTTCATATGTGAAAGGCAAATTCCGGAAAATGTTGGGACCACTTCTTCTGGAATTTGCCTTTCACCTATAAAGAAGTTCATGTCTGAAAACCTTATTCATCTCCTCAAGTCAAAACAATTTGAACTGTTGGCCGCACAACAAGTTTTTCGATTATGTAAAAGTAGGATTAGTGGACATGTTGATGGGCTGTTTTTCACCATTTTCTGAATTTCTCTGGACAAAAATATGATTCATAGAATGACCAAGCACATAAAGGTTCCACCAGCAATCACTGGTCAGACCTAGAAATCCATAAATATAAAAGATATCAGTTAACTGGCCTCTTTAATAGGGTTAGGGTTATGATCTTAAAAGTAAGCTTACCTCATAAAAGAGATTTGGCTTCCTCTTGCTATTTTCATCCTTGTTTCCTCCTTATTTGAATTGACTAAATAGAAGAAGAAGAAGAATATGGCAGTGCAATGAAATGTCTTTAAACCGATGCAGCAGCTCTCACATCCGGACCCGCAGCCTAAAAAAGGGTCTGAGAGTGAACATGTGGGTGTTTGTAGACATCCAGCAGAGACGTGTGAGAACTGCAGCTGGTATTAACCTGTCTGGCCGTCGGCATTTGCCACACTTTAATAATTCCTTATAACTCATGTTCGGCTGTCATCATGAATAAGTTTATAGAACTGATTTACTGGATTAAATACAATTGTATAAATGTTTGTTTTGTCTCAGTTTAGTCATCATACACCCAGTTTATTAAGATAACAGGATACCTCACAGGTCTTTCCTCATTTAAAAGACCTGGTTCACTTTGTGTTTTTTATTCTTTTCTATAATAAACTAACGCGAATAAGGGGTTTCTAAATAAGCAGAGATGATACCAACACGGCTTTTAACAACAGGAGAGACTTAAACTCTGTTTGAAGACCCCACGCAGTGTTAGATGAGTGATTGGGGTTCATTACAGACCCACTCGGTTCCAAGTGTACACAACCAGACACCAGTCAGACTTTCTGCTACTAAAACCAGTTTGCTTGGGTTGAGGAGATTGTTTCCTCAAGGGTTGTTTTCAGGTTTGACAATATGTCTCTGTAGATTTGATAGGACTTGCTAACAGGTCTGTTCACATGTAGTCTCATAGCAAAAAAAGTGCTTTTTAATGTAGGCGAGAAAACTGTGAAATGTGAAGTCTAGAAAAAAAAAAGGCTGCAGCCACTGGTTTCAACTGGTTCCTTCAGTTTGTATCAGATCTGATTGTCCTTGGACCTTTGTGCAGATTTTCAAGTTTGCAAAGAGTCAGAGTAGCATTTATTAAAACTAGTATAGTTAGTTGTGTTTCTGTTAATTCATCCACAAGTTGTCTATTTTAGCGTCTGTCCTCCACAGCCATTAACTCAATGTCAAGGTTTGTGTCATCCTAATATTTGCTCTCTGTGTTGTTTAACCTTTTCGCAGAGGGTCAGTGCAGATCACAGAGGTCGGGCACATCAGGCTGAGGAGCAGACATTTGTGTCACATTCCTCATGTGGCCTTCATCACAGAGGCGATGTGTGTCTGTCTGCACAGAGAAAGGCCTGAAAGTACAACTCGGCTTCTGCCTCAGGGGATCTGAGCGATCACTTGGACTCTGAGTGTGTTCAAGTGCCGGGCGCTGTGGCTACAAATCAAATCCAGCTTGAGGCCAATAGTGGTGTGAGTCGATGTCTTTGTATTTCCGCATCATTTAATAGGACTTACAGCTGAATAGAGAATGGTAAAATCGGACAAAAACAAAAGCATCGACAGGTTTGAGAATTTTCACAACTATTTATTGTCTTGACGTATGTAACAAAATAGTCGCTATGAATAAAAACAGCATTTTTTGCCTTTTTTTTTTTTACAACTAAGAAAATGTTTCCGGACAAGCAAACTAATTGTACAAAAATAATGGTAACATTGATACACAATAACCAAAATAAAGGTAAAAACCATAAAGAACAGAACATCCTCACGTCAGTGTGCAAACCGTTTATACAGATGGACGTGCCGTTTTTTGTAAGGCAGCAAATCCTGATAAATTATTTAAATAGCATTTATCTACACACGCACAATCGCACACAAACACACACACATACATGTCAATCTCTCACGAACAGCTAGGACAAAACAGAGCAATAATTTATCTGCTAAGAACAGCACTGGACAAACATGATAAAGCAAAATTATTTATATAAAAACAAAAAAAGACACCTCCCATTTTCACTGGGGTAGATCGTGGGATCGGGAGCTCGGTTGCGTTCTTTTATATATGAAATGTCGTACTATTTACAGCTCATGCTACAGTAGCACTTAGATTTGTCCGTCATGTCAAAGGAATAAGGTTGTTTCTGCTCAATCAAATTATACAACAGCAATGAGGTAATATTTGTACATCAAAGATTTTGTTTGTTTCATCTCTCTCTCTGAAGAAAAGGCACACAAGTCACCAACACTTCATGCCAATGGACCAATCTGAAGAAAACCTAATTCACTCTGTGCAGCGGGAGATGATAAGACACTGACCAGATCATGCATTCTGCGTTTGACAGCTGACTGGACCTGATTTCAGCTTTTATAGCGATATTGGATCATTTATTTTTACTTTTTCAAAGTATTCAAATTTCCTTTGCTGCCTACATTGTAGGCAAGAGTCAATAAATTACATATATTTACATAATTTCAATTTGAAATCCTCAAAAATGGAGGGAGATCAATCGCTTCAGTGACCTAGAATTTAAGATGGGGAGAACTTTGGGAATATCGGCTCTAGACAAATTCTTTGTAAAATGTAATCCTCTTTATTTTTATTTACTGGTTTAATATGGGAAGATTGTAACTTCCATCTCACCCTGAGAGTTGTTTATTCAACTAGACAAAATCAATAAAGCCCATCATATCTGTATGTTCAAAAGATACCTAACCTAAATTTTGTATTTCTCCTCTCCATAGTTCCTCTCTACAGAGCTTCTCGGGTAGATAAAAAACACTTTCTTGTTCCATTCATGACCAATCTTCCACATACAGTACACGCATGAACACAAACATCTACATCATCATCTTGCCCTTATTTCTAACTCGACTCCCAAAAGTCTGAAACAACAAAGGTTGTCGCTGTCTTCCTCCTTTTGAGTCCTCAAAAGTTGAACCATTCAGAATCTACATCCTGGCAGATCTGGTAAAGCAAAAGGGAATATTTCATCAGTCTCTTTTTTCTTTGGGATGTCCGTCCAGAGGGTAAAGCAGAAAGGCACACAGGGTGGTAAAGTGAGCTAGAAAGACGGAGGGATTTAAAGGCTTGGAAGTGCATAGTTGTCTATGGGGAAGCTGCTCCCGCAGAGAGATGAATGAGATCTTTCAGAGAGCAAGAAGGCAGGCAGAGCTGGGATAGAAAGGTGTTGGTGTCCTACTGGCAGAGCTGGAGGGCTTTGCTTTCTTTCCCCCCCAGCTCTCCCTGCGCTCGTGGATGCTTCGGGTGGAGGAGAAGGGGCTCTCTGATCCTCCACTGGCAGTCAGCCGGTTGGTGCTCTGCCCAAAACCAGCTTCAAGTTACCCTGAGGCTGACCACATGCCCTCCGCCCCGTCCGAGTGTGCGTGCCGCTGGAGAAAGAGTCGCGGAAATAGATCGGTCCCTGGACTTTGCATCAGAATACATAAGTTCATACTTTATACAAAAAAAGGTGCATTCCTCAGAACTTCCTGCGCCACCCATTTATGCATCTGTTGAAAGAGAGAGACACACGACATAAGGAGTTGGATACAGTCATGTAAGGGATGTTGATTTTAGGACTAGGAATTAAAATAGATCCTTACCTCTGCAGTTATACTTGAGGTCTGAAAAGTATACCATCTCCTGTGAGAAGACAAAAAGACCTAGCCTGCCACCCGCGTAAGTCTTGTCATAGATGCTACCGGTATCTGCCATGATCTTTTTGCCCTCGTACATCACAACTCTGTGGGAAAAATGGAAAAGTTCAAGTTTGGATTTCAACGTCAAACCCAGGAAACACGTAATACTTCTCTGTGGACTATTGAATATAATGTACCCACCTAATATGTCCTGTTCTCGGTCTGTGGATCAGATGCCATCTGTAGGCGGTGAAGTCTTTCCATCCGACATGCTTTGGGTCATGCCAGAGAGTGCGGACCTGAAGCAAATAACACAGGGAAATATGAGTCATCTGATTATCTTCTCACACATCCCTGATATCACAGAAAAATCCTTGACCTTGGTCTTACCTGTCCCGTGGTATTCCCGGTGTGCCAGAGGGCATTTCTGAGGTGCTCTCCAGGACCAGTGGTGGAATTTACCACTTTAATGGAAAGGCCAGAATACCCCTGGGCCTTGGTGGGCTTATTTGACCAGTAGGTCTGCGTAATCTGCTTCCACATCACCACATAGAACCTGGAACTGGACTGGTAGCCAAACACAAAGCCGGCATAATCATCATCCCTCTCTGTGTTGATGAAGAAGGTCCCACTGAAGTCCACTGCATTAAACTCGTGGTACCCTGACGAAGAAGAACAATCAAGTTAGGGGACTGTAAACAAACCCTTGGAAAATTATGCACATTGTGTTGACAATCACACGTCTTGCTCACCAACAGCAAGGCCAGGGTCACAGTTGACAGTCTGGACGAGCTCTTTGCCCTGATGGCGTACCACCCAGTTAGGATCAATCTGGGAGGTGCCTTTCGGGTCCAGAGGAACCATCTGGAACTGGCGGAAGTCTGTCTCACTAATGCCGAAGTTTTCGGGACACACGTCATAGATGTCCGGCACGTTGTCCTGGTCAAAGTCGTCTTTGCAAGCATCTCCTCGGCCATCACCTGAAAAATGTTGTATAATCATTAGTTATGAAGACCTACAGTATATAACCTATACAACCTTAATCCTTTTCATTTGAAACGTGACCCATTCTGCTCACCATCAGTGTCCAGCTGGTCAGGGTTGAAGGCCAGTCTGCAGTTGTCCTTGTCGTCGGGGATGCCATCATTGTCGTCATCATGGTCACAGGCGTCTCCCTTGCCGTCCTTGTCATGGTCAGCCTGATTGGCATTGGGGATGTACGGGCAGTTGTCCAGATTGTTCTGATGTCCGTCCTCATCGATGTCCTGGTTGCTGTCACACTTGTCTCCCACGCGGTCGTCATCTGAATCCACCTGCAATGTTTTGGCATTAGTTATGACTTAATGTATAGCTTAAGGGGACTGGGAAGTATTAGCATGATAAAATTAGTGATTACATTCCAACATGTACTTTTCCTTCCATCAAAGTTTCCTGCAGCCCTTTTTCTGTCATTCCGCCTCCCCTTCTTTCATTATGAACTTTCCTTAGGGTCCAATCACTCTCTGCTTCCATAAAGCTGCCATGCTCAATTTGTCTAAGCTCTGTCGGCAGTTTTTATCCACTGACATTCAAACATCACTCTTCAGGACTCTGTCTCGCTTCACGACTCCAATTGTCTTGTTGAGCACCAACGTCTGCAGCGAAAGGTGGAGTCATGCAAGCCCTACTTGGCAGACCCAGACACACCTTGCGGCACTTAGAAAAACTGGGGCCGAGGGGTTAATGGAAAGCGATTGAGCGCAGGGAGGACAGAGGTTGAGACGATTTGGGGAACTGCAGAACATCTGCTGTTGAAGATCTCATTAAGACAATAACCTTTGAGGAGGGCTTGTTTATGTAGTTTTGAACTCTGTAAAAGCAGAAAACATTGCTGTGCCCTTGTCTTGACTTGTCTCTGTCCGCCTTAATTGCGATGTGAAATTCTCTCTTTAAAAACCACATCAGTGTGGACTTGGATGCTCCCCAGTTCCCCCCCCCATCCTCCTGCGTTTTTGTTGTTGAACACATTCCTATTTCTCAGTGTAGCATGGCACAGGTGGACTGAGCAGGGCCGCGGTGCACCGACAGAGCGTGGACACAGCCCAGGGCCATTCCTCAGTAATATCCAGTCTAGGGCCTCTTCCTTCACATGAGCCAGATAACGTCATTGGGCCATTGAAAGGACCCCTAGCCCCCCACCACGCCTTATTTAACTGATGTGCCCTTGAGCTGCACAGGATTTACTCCACCTTTACATGGCGTGATAAAGCTTAGACAGCTAATCACTGCGGCTCTCTCTCAACTGAAAGAGAGATATATGCTGAGCTATAGAGAACGGCAGGGAGATGAATGTGGAGTATTGTTGGTTGGTGAAGTGGAAGGAAGTGGGGAAGGGCGGTGTGTATATGCGAGCGTCCACACCTGATCAGGATTATGTTCCAGAGGGCAGTTATCGCACATGTCTCCAACTCCGTCCAGATCTGTGTCTCTTTGGTCCACGTTGTACACATAGGGACAGTTATCCTTCTCATTCAATATACCTAGGGAATAGAAGGAAACATTTATGAACAAAAGCCAATTCAGAAGTTTAAAATACATTTCCCTAAAAAAAGCAAAACGATGTGGACATCCGGATGAATTGAGTTTCCAGTTCTCACCATCTCCGTCGATGTCCACAGCGCAGGCATCTCCCTCTCCATTGTTGTCTGTGTCTGTCTGGTCTGGATTGCTGTTGTAAGGGCAGTTATCACAGCGGTCACCCACGTCATCACGGTCATAATCGTACTGCCTGGGGTTGAAGATGAATGGACAGTTGTCCTGTTTCAAAAAGGGAAAGAAAGAGAAACACTTGTCATTTGCTGTTTTAGTGAGAGCGGATCTATTTGCAGGAATGGAGTGTTTGCAGAATGAAAGGCTGCTTTTATTTTTAGGCCCTGTCCCACATCTAATGTTGGGCTTAGCAAACACACAGTGCAGCTCCTTCAGAGCGGTGCCTCGGTGTTGGAATTTAATGGAATTTGAGGTTTTGGCTCAGGCACGGGAGAAACATTTGCTTTCCTGCCGAGCCTCCACTCCCCTTCCCCCTCTCCACCTGCCCTTTTATTGGACAGCATGAATGATGAATGCAAAAAAATCCCACACACACAGTCCCTTGTTCAGTGTTGAGGCCACATCTGGAGAGGGTTCACTCACCCTGTCGTCAGGAATGCCATCATTGTCATCATCACTGTCACAAGCATCTCCAATGCCGTCCTTATCGTGATCTTCCTGCCCAGAGTTAGGGAGGTTGGGGCAGTTGTCCTGAAAAACAGACAACGTGGTCAGACACACGTAACTTTAACTCTGCAAAAACGTACACTCACAACTATAAATCGTGATCATAGTTAAGCCTTATCGCTTCATTGTAACCTCACCTTCTTGCAGTGGTAGGTGGCGTTCTCCACACAAACCAAGTCAGCGTTGGGCCATCCATCGAGATCCGTGTCCTCTCCACAGATATGGCCGTTGCCGGCGTAACCGGGCCGACACTCGCAGCGGTACATGGGATCGGCGAAGTGTCCGAGGTAGTTGCAGCGGGCGTTTTTGTTGCAGTCGTGGCTTCCATCGAGGCAGGGATTACGGGGTGTGCACACCTGTAGGAGAGACGCATAGTTTGAACAATCGGCTCAAATCACACCGGCTTTGCATAGTCCAAATTCATGGCATTCTGTTCTCATAAAGGCAGGCATTCATCACAGTCAGTGAGCCTGGTCCTGCCCTGAAGCAATGCAAGTTATACCTTACACAACCATGCTTGTTATCTGTATTTATTTATCATACAATTCATCAACTTGTATCTCTTCCTGTCATAGCTTTGGCCCCAAGACTGGACTTGCCTGTTTGTGAGCCACAGCATTCTCTACACTTTTGCCAAAGGGCTGGGGTCCTGTGTAGCGGGGGGGACAGGGCAGGCAGTTGTAGCCTGGTTCTGTATTCTCACAGCGATGGACGCCATTGAACTCAAAGCAAGCGTCTGGCACCTCTTTGCACTGTTTTTTCGGGATAAAAAGAAAATGTGTGAACACTGAGATAAACACTTGTTAGTCTCTACATGTTTGTATCACGACGTCTGATTCATTTTTACCTCGTCGACATCTTTGCACTTGATACCGTTGCCGCTGTAACCAGCTGGACACTTGCCACATTTCCAGGAACCATCAGTCAAACTGGTGCATTTTGCTCCGGCAAAGCAGGGGTTGGACAGACACCCATCTGAAAACCAACAACGCTCATTATCAATACATCATCTGATCTGTATCATTCACATGTAAGTTATGACCTTGTTGTGAAAGGAGATCTAATATAGTATATTACAGCTAAGTATCAAAACAAAAATAATGTTTCAGCCATAGGTAACATGTGGAAGCTCTCACCGACAGGGCAGGATTTCTTGTTGCATATCTGTGTGACTTTGGCTTCACCAACACACTCTTTGCCATCGTATTGTGGTTCAGGGTCATTGCACAGGCGTTTACGAGTCTGGACACCACCTCCACAGGTCAGACTGCATGTGTCCCACAGTGACCACGGCCCCCAGTTGCCATTAACTGCAGGAGATGAGAAGAAAAACGTGATTAATTCCTCCAAGTGCGGTTCAGAACACATAAATACAACCAGGCAGTGAATATCAGATGATGGGACTTACTGGGGCACGGAGACATCTGACATTTCTCCGTTTGTCGGCCCTCTCCCACGCAGTCCTTGCCTCCGAGCTGAGGGTTGGGGGAGTTGCAGAGGCGGATGTGGGTGATGACACCAGAACCACAAGTGACAGAGCAGGAAGACCAGGGTGACCAGTGGCTCCAGCCGCCGTCCTGCTTGACTGAAGGCCACAAAGAAAGGTCAGAGGTCAGCTATCAGGCAAACAAATCGTTGGCACCCACATTAAGTCTCAGGCTGGCTGATTCACAGGATCCACTGATTTGTTTGTGTGTGCTTTAGGGTTTGTTGTGTTAACTCACAGCGCTTGTCACACTCCTGGAGGTAGCAGTCGCGGGTCTGCACCGAGGTGCCCTCACAGTTGTTATTGATACGGTCGCAGGAGCGCCCACGCTGCTGGATGCCCCGCCCACATGACACGGAACAATGGGTCCATTCAGACCACGGCGACCAGCCGTCCTCCGCATAGTCGCTCGCTGAGTAGGAGGGAGAGAATATGAGTGAGAGGGGAAGAAGGGAGACAATAAAAGAGCTATTCCAGGGAGGCGGCACCCCCTCGCAAACACCCCCCAGCCTAAATGAGGAGAGAAAGCTCTAAAAGCAGAGGAGTAATAGTGAGGATTTAGAGAGGGAGGGCACAGACTAACACACTGAGAGAAACAGACAGAGCCACTGTCCCTGAGACACACAGGGATGCCCCGTCGACTTGTGTTTTCCTGAAGAGGAAACAGATTTGCTCTGGGTATGTAATGACTTCAACAAGTGGCTGAGGTCAGGATGAATGCGGCTGCCCTTGTTTATTTAGGTTTAAGGGAGGCACTGCAGCCAAGTTTGCATATAGGTATGAAGAACTTGTCCCTTTTGCTCATGTAGAGGATGGGCTCCACTAAACAGCCGAGCAATTTTCCATCCCGCTTTAACCAATTTAGCAAATTGCAGCCATTTCAGCTTGAAGATTCAAAGATGCCTGGGAGCACAAAGCGCCCGTGTTCCAAACACATAAGCACCCTTTCATTTACTCGGATGTTAGTGCAGTTAAATCATCTTTAAAATTGACATGTTTTCTCTTGGATATAAACCTGAACATCAAGGGAAATATTTGTGGCTTTTTTTTTGTTTTATATGGCAAATAACCCAGAAGCGGCTCGTGCAGTGAATGGGTCGGTGTCTGAATGATCTGTCTGTTCGTTGAGACGTGTGCACTCTATCCTACAGGGGACATTTATGTAGGTTTACATAACTGAAATAACAGAAAACCTTCCTATAAGTGTGCAGATTTTAACTGGGGGCTGTAGAGAGCAGAAATGCTTACGTGTTCCACAGCGGGGGCAGCACTCTCCGTCAGGAACAGTAGCGTTGCCGCAGGGGATCAGGGGGCAGGAGATCTTGCGGCAAACAGTAGCAGAGTTCTGCAGAAACAGGGAGATTAGATTCATTGTTAAACATGAGCTCAAATATATGGATGTGGGGCCTTTTTCTTCCAAATTCTGTTCAGGTGCTGAGAGAGCAAAGTTTTATACATATCCGTGCAAACAACTCGTTAAATCCTCTGCTTTTTAGTTTTTCTGGCACGGGACTGTATATCAGTAGAAACTCAGATGTTGAGCAGAGTCCTGGCCGGGGATGGAGACCCCAGCCGACAACCACCTGCCCACTGGCTCAGGGCAGGGGGGGGGGATGAAGCCAGGGTCTTAATAATGGAAGTCAGATTCACTGTGAAGCCAAACTGGGAACCGAGCCCCAAACAAGTAAGACCAGCTCGCCAGTGCAACCTGTGTGGGAGCACTGTCAATGACTCTGGGAACTGACTCTAACTATGCAAGGTAATGTTCCTATATACTCCTCTACATATAAGTCACTATATAGTGAAGTAGATCAGTGAAATGCTGGGATCCTCCACACCAGGGATTTTGCACTTGAATCTGTCTCGTCTTTCCAATTGTCAGAGCCAAGGTCTTGTTGTTAATTACCTGCAATGCATCACTTTAAGTGTGGTTAAGTACCTCCAGGCCACACTTGAGATTAACTTCTGACAACAGACCTCTCATTACCGCAGTTAAGGCCGCTGGTCTCCTGCCAGATCTTCACACTACTCATTACTGACCAGATCAGTCGAGTGGTGTCAAGTATGTGTGTGTGTGTGTGTGTGTGTGTGTGTGTGTGTGTGTGTGCATGCACAGACAAGTCCGAGCACAAGAGTTCATCCCCTCACACGTGTGTGGAAGCCCCTCAGGCACAATAGAGCCGAGCTGGTAGGAGCTCTGGAGACCTCACCTGACAAGTGCACTCGGTGCAGTCGTCCACGGTCCACTCGTCTCTGTTCTTGTGCACGATGCCGTTGTGGATGCAGACGCCGCTGTGAATGTCGATGCGGGTTTTAATCAGCTTGTTTTCATCCGTCTGGGGCGGGAGGTCCGGGAGAAACACACAGGAAACACAGATATTGTTAGATGAGGTTTTTTCTTGCAGGGATCAAACCAAAATATAATATATGGTACAAACAGAACATACAGAGTATCTCTAACATTACTTTGCTGGTACATTACACACACACACTCAGACACTCAGACAGACAGACAGACAGACAGACAGACAGACAGACAGACAGACAGACAGACAGACAGACAGACAGACAGACAGACAGACAGACAGACAGACAGACAGACAGACAGACAGACAGACAGACAGACAGACAGACAGACAGACAGACAGACAGACAGACAGACAGACAGACAGACAGACAGACAGACAGACAGACAGACAGACAGACAGACAGACAGACAGACAGACAGACAGACAGACAGACAGACAGACAGACAGACAGACAGACAGACAGACAGACAGACAGACAGACAGACAGACAGACAGACAGACAGACAGACAGACAGACAGACAGACAGACAGACAGACAGACAGACAGACAGACAGACAGACAGACAGACAGACAGACAGACAGACAGACAGACAGACAGACAGACAGACAGACAGACAGACAGACAGACAGACAGACAGACAGACAGACAGACAGACAGACAGACAGACAGACAGACAGACAGACAGACAGACAGACAGACAGACAGACAGACAGACAGACAGACAGACAGACAGACAGACAGACAGACAGACAGACAGACAGACAGACAGACAGACAGACAGACAGACAGACAGACAGACAGACAGACAGACAGACAGACAGACAGACAGACAGACAGACAGACAGACAGACAGACAGACAGACAGACAGACAGACAGACAGACAGACAGACAGACAGACAGACAGACAGACAGACAGACAGACAGACAGACAGACAGACAGACAGACAGACAGACAGACAGACAGACAGACAGACAGACAGACAGACAGACAGACAGACAGACAGACAGACAGACAGACAGACAGACAGACAGACAGACAGACAGACAGACAGACAGACAGACAGACAGACAGACAGACAGACAGACAGACAGACAGACAGACAGACAGACAGACAGACAGACAGACAGACAGACAGACAGACAGACAGACAGACAGACAGACAGACAGACAGACAGACAGACAGACAGACAGACAGACAGACAGACAGATAGATTGGTTTCCTTCTCACCAGCTGTCGGAGCTCATTGGACAGCTCCTTCACCACCACACCGAGACTCTTCAGCTCCTTGAACATGCTGACCAGGTCCTCACAGGAGAAGCCACAGACCATCTGCAGGTCTTCACACAGGGAGGAACCCCATTAGTTGTTGACACAGAAACTTTTTATTACTCTCGTTCTATTCTGCTCTATTCTTGTCAGTCCTCACAGATCTTTTGACTGATTAACAGATGTGAGCTGGTGACGTGCAGCTGTGTTTACCTTTGGTCTTATGTCCAGTGTACTCTGTTCTTATGGCTGAGGAACCATTCATGTTCTCCAGGACCATGGTGTCGGATGTCAATGCTGGAAGAGAAGCGGTTACATAAATCAAATCACATATCTGCACATTCATCTTTAAGGTTGATTTAATCATAATGAAGCTATTAATTACCATGAACATGTATTCAGAACGTACACCCTAAAGACTGGGTGTTTTATTTTCTAGAAATCAGCAGGCGGGTTAAGCTTTTACACATTTCTTTGATACAATCTTGCTTAGACTTGTTAGTGCATGAGGCAGATGAGCTATGAGTAAACACTTGATCGTGGTTTCGATTACTCACAGTTCTGGCATCCTTTGTTGCGGAGGATGGCTTCCAGAGTTGTTCCAAACACAAATCTCACATTTTGTAGGACCCCCTGCAAGCATCGAGGTTCAAGTTTAAACTTTAACTCGGTGCAACATTGAATAAAAAACATCTCGTCATCGCAACTGGATTAATCATCAATTCCATCCGTGCCATGTGCGCGCTTTTACGCACGGTTGCGCATAAACCATAACGGTGACTACTTCTCTTCGCTGATCTTAATATCTCAAATCTGATGAGTTCAAACTACATGGTCTCCAGTCCTCTCTCACCATGAACCTGTCCTTCACGGCTCCCTTCCCGATCCGGAGCTGGGCGGTCAGCGGGGTGTCCTGGGTCAGGATGCTCTGGATGGGCGCCTCCAGCTCCGCGGTGTTCACCTCCTCGCATCCCGCGTACAGCACCGCCCGGTCCTCCTGCACCAGCAGGGTGATGTTCTTCCAGTGACCCGTGGCCAGGTCCACGTCCTCGATGGACACCACCTGCTGCTTGTTCTCGGTGGAGAAAACTATGTCCAAGGTGTTGGCTTTGCCGTTGGACACGATCTCGAACACGGGTCCGGAGCCGTCCTGCTTCTCCACGGTGAGGAGGCTGCCCCGGGTCCGCTTGAACTGCTTGAAGTTCAGCAGGAGGAGGAATCCTCTCTCGGCGTGGATGGAGTCGATGAGGTCCCTGAAGGCGCCCTCGGGGACCGGGGGGATCAGGTCCGGGTTGAGGATCTTGTAGGCAGGGCTGTACGGGTCGTCTCCTTTCACCAGGGTGACCCCGTGGTTCTTCTTGGGGACTTGGATGAGATCGAACAAGTCGTGCACGCTATTGTCGTCTCTGCTCTCTGGGGATGAATAATAATAATAAGAAGCAGGGGTCAGTCTGTGTGTCTTTGGCTCTTCACTGGATCTTTTCACCTTCAATGCTTTTCTAAAACGCACTCCATCTTTTTGCATTTACCACAAAGTCCAATTTCCCTTTTTGAAAGTTTGCAAAAACTTTCCCAAAAACTCACCTGCGACTCTCGCAGCCTCGCAGCTCCAAACCATCAACAGCAAAAATATCCCTGTGAGCTTCATGGTGCAGCACCAAACCTGCAGCCTGTCACAGATAACACACACATGCAGCAGGTTCAGGGATCATTCAAGTTAAAGTCAATCATTCGTGCAGCTGCAGAAATCACAAGAATATCCTCAACTCACCTGCTCGTTGAAAACAGCAGCGCCACAGTGATTAAAATCCCACAGGAGTGTGTTAGAAATCCAGAAAAAAAGATTGAATTCACGCAGGATTAACTAAAAAATAAAAAAATAAAATTCCTCAGGGAAAAATTCTTGATGTTAAAAACTTGTTCTCGCTCCTGTCGTCCGCTAAGAAACTCCCTTTTTAAGCCGAGGCAGGACAAAGTGCTATTTAAATAGTTTGATGCCATTCCTGAAGAAGTGGCCTCGTCCAATCAGGGTGAGGGTGAGAAAAAGGGACGAGCTTATCCTCTTAGAGAGAGAGGGAGAGAGAGAGATAGAGGGAGGGAGAGAGAGAGGCTTGTTTCCACTGAGGGACCAGCATCACTTTGTTGCGCTCAGACTTTTAATGGAGCAGTGTTTCCTCTCACTGGATCCATCCATCACTCCTCTGGGCCATTTCCACCGCGCACGTTCCCATTACGCACGCACGCCCCTTGCAAATTAATGTAATATGTGATATTCCAGTAGTTGGTCTGCGCACGGTGAGAACAACACATCACAGAAAGTCACGCAAGTTCCCTCCAGTGTTGTTTCCCAGAGCATATGTTTTTTATTTAATGCACCTGTGGCGCATAGACAACATCTGCAGCAGATGTGAGGTCCTCGCTCTTATTGCTTAATTCACACGATGCTGCTGCTTATTGTTCACAAAAACGAAAACTATGTGTTTTCAGTAGAATGTGAGCCCCTCAGCTGTTTGCAGTTCCAGCTGTAACCGCTAGGAGCCGACGTGAGTTCACTTGAGAGGAGCCTGAGGCAGTGGAGCTGCAGAAACACCTGGATCGAGATTTGACCTCTGATAAAGTCAAATGAAATGGAAAATCAAATACAAAATATGATTAAAAAATGAGAATAAATCAAAATACAAATGTTATATATTTTAATATCTTATTTAAAGTAAAACAGTGACAGTTGGGGGGACTTCCTCCAGACTACATCATTTCTACGTTTGTTCTTCAATTTGAAGAAGAAGAAGAGGGAATGTTGCATATTTAATTAGTGCATTGAAACCTTGTATAATGGGTTCCTTGTTTCAAAACCTTTGTAATTTTATTGATATATTCTGCAGGGAGAGGAAATACAGCTTCTAACTCTTGCATATATACAGTAATGTTAAGTGATGTGCAGTTCCTTGTTAAATACGTAATAATTAGTCTTCACCTTGAGTGTTTCCACTAATATTTCAGTCCTGATTTCACACAGATGCCGGTAGTGAACAGATGCTTTCATTGTAGGTCCAGTGAAACCATTGTTAGTCAGTGATTAATCAGTGTGAGAGCAGTTTGGTGACGTCGTGCTTAATCCTTCACACATTAAACTTCAGACGCTGTTGCTCCAAATTTCATGCTGTTACATCTGTCTTTGTTTATTCTGTAAATTAAAGTCTTCATATTGCCGTATATCTGCAAACAAACAGAGATAGAAGTCAGTGAAGGCTCTTATCATACAGACAGGACATGTTTTGATTACCTGGTGATCCTATACAGATCCATCCATGACAGATAAGTAATTATTCCATTTGTCATTCACCAACACAGAGAAACTCGAGCTCTTTTGGCTGCACAGCTTTTGTTCCTGCACATCTAATGCAACAGGTTTCAGAGTCATGAGCTTCACAGAAAGATTTGCACAGTGCTCCCTGTGATGCAGCTGAACGCTGGTGCAGACGTCTGGAGTTGGAAGCTGTACCCTGAAGGGTCCTGAGGTCAGAGCTGAGCTGAGTCCTCTGGTGCCTGCGAGTCTCCGTCTGAGATCAGGAACCTTCGTGGAGACTCCAGCTCCTTTCAGCCTGCGGACGCTTCTCCTCTTCAGGTGCCGGGATGGTTCACTTGTGCTCAGTGTTGTTTTGGGAAGGCGTTGACCCGAGCGAACAAATCGACCGAGTCGTGTTTGAGTAACGCACAATTTAGGAGCTTGTTTAAGCTCATTTAAGACTCCTGTTAGTGTTCAGTTGTTATTCTGTAAACTCCGTCTGTGAAGAAGAGGAAAGCACATGTGCAGGAGAAATGTGCTGCTGTTTTTGGCCAAAGAAAATATAAATAAAAGGATCAAGGAGAAATTCATCGGAATACACACATGCTGCCACACACATTCACTGCAGAAGTATGTGTGTTCCTTGAACAGGCGTGTGCATGTGTTTGTCTTCCTTTTTTTTTACCCTTTCCCCTTCTTTCATGTTTTTGCTGCATGGTCGAAATGAGGAGAAAACAGGGAAAGAATGTGAGTAAGGAGAAAAGGATTGGAGGAGCAAGGAAAGGAGACAAGGAGAACTGAGTGGAGGTTGGGTAAGGAGAGGAGGGGAAAGATGAGGAGAGGGGCAACAAGAGAAAGAAGGAGAGAAAACATAACAAATCAAGGATGATGAGGAAAAGAGAGAGGAAAATAAAGAAAAAGGAAAAGCAATGAGAAGAGAAGAAGAGGATGGAGAAAGGATAAATGAAGCCAGGGGAGAGAGGGGAAAGGTGGAATGAGGAAAGAAAATCAGAAACGTGGAGAGGACTAGAGAAATTAGGATTGGAAATCGCAGAGAGGGGACGAGGAAAGAGTTAGAGCAATGAGGAGAGAAGTAATAAAGAAAAGAAATGTTCTCTCTCTACTGAGGTTCATCATCCGAACAGGTCTCGGCCTGATCCCTGGATCTTTAATACGACCATGGCGTTCTGCAGAATCTGAGACTTCCAGGTAATTTCGTGTGAATCCGCTGGTGATTCAGCTGTCGGTTAATAATTAAAAAAGGATTTACTGGCAGAGGTGACAGAAATACATTTTAAGTCTGATCTCGTTAAATATTCACTGGAAGTTGTGTCGTGCTCACTTGGAAAAACATCCCTGGACTGTTTTGTGGTTGGCTCGTAAATATTTGTGCCAGGTGATAAAACACGATAGATGATAAACTCATCGTTGGTGTATTAGTTTAACATGCATATATATTTGTGCCTTTGGTTATTCTGGTTCTCTAGTTATCGTCAGAATAGAGTTTTCATTAAAACTAGAGTAGTAGAGATTGGACAACTGAAACTCTCTCGTTTGTGTCCAATCTGCCGTCACTTTACAAACAGCTGTAGCCTCTGAACTTATTCCCACTGCTTTCAATTTCAACATCAGAAGATGACATGAGGTACTTTTCCCACTCAGCAGCTCGTATTTTACAGTAACAATCAACGTGAAGAGAAGTTTTCACATTTGCTTTTCTCTGATCCATCATCAAAGAGCAGACTAGAGCTTAACATCTATTAGTAAATCACCAGATTATCAAAAGCAAGTATTTTGTTCATCAATTTATTGTTTCAGTATGTAAAATATCAAATATTTGCTTGGTCTAGCTTCTAACATCTGTGGATTTCATGTTTTTCTCTGTTGTATGAACTGAATATCTCTTGATTTTAGATCAGTGATAAGTTGGATGATGGGAAACTGTGATTTGCAAACAAAATTCCAAAACAATGACACCTGCCAAACCGTTTATTGAAAACTGTGTGTGCACCTGTGGATCTCTGCTTATTTCGTTGTTCTTTGTGTTGTGCGTCGTTGTTGTGCATCCACGCTCCCTCTCATTTTGGAGTTAATTTATCCAGTAAACATTTACTTCTGCACTTTCATAAACGTGAGGATTTGCTGCTTTTCCTTTTCTAATATGAATCTTTGGGCTTTGCACTGGTCAAATTAAATCAGCAATGAACAGATTCAACCTGAACAGATTCAGAATTGCTCTCTGCGGCCGTGCAGTGCAGCGACCCCTCAGCTGTGCAAAGGTGCTGAAGTGTGTGTTTGTTGCTCCGCCGCGGGTGAGACTCTGCCTGAGGTCACACACTCCCGTGGGAGATTACTGGTGTTATTGCTCCGTGCACAATGCAGGACCCAGACAGACACACACACACACCGCCGACCCCCTCTGTGCTTCTCTACGGCAATTAACCAACACAATGCAAACAAACACAGAGCTTCACTGGCCAAATTAGCCCCCGTATACATTCACCTGTCAACACCAGCACTCGTACTGTCTGTCTGGCTAATGCAGAACCGGCTCGGCTAGAAAAATGGTGAGAATAAAAAGTCCTGGTTTATAATTCTGCAGGATGAAGTGCCTGTTTGCACTTTGCACTCAAAACGGGGGCAAACGCAATTAGATCCGATGAACTCTCCGGCTCGAAATACATTTTCCGGTGATCCAGACCCACCAGCTGACCACCTGTGCGTATCTTTCACTGAGTCCCCTCCCTGCTCCCATAAAATTCCTAATAAACGACTCATTGGAGTATTCACCCATGACATTGCTGTGCCCGAGCCAGGACCATTAGCAGGCAGAAGACAGTGGTTGCCGCAGGCGCTCTGTGATTTCTAAATATCTAATCGTGTCTAGGAATGTAATCTTGATCCAGTTCCATCTTCAGCCTATTAGGAGGCCACGGTGTGCCAGCTTCTTTTCATGGGCGTCCATGGACAATGTAATTTGCATTCCAGAGCTCAGTGGGTTGGGGGAAAAAAGGAGTTTGGGAGTTCTGAATCATCTGATATAATTGCCGCTGAGAGCGTATAACT
This sequence comes from Limanda limanda, assembly GCF_963576545.1. Lineage (NCBI taxonomy): Eukaryota > Metazoa > Chordata > Actinopteri > Pleuronectiformes > Pleuronectidae > Limanda > Limanda limanda. The sequence continues at coordinate 5,124,527 of NC_083653.1, read as the reverse complement.
GCTGATTCTGTTCAATCCTAATGGGGCCTCCTGTGAAATTTGGCGAATGAATACAGCAGCAGCCTGTTCTGACCATCAGCGATGTCACAGCTGTAAACCAGCTGTTTATTGCTGGAGAATAAAAAAGGACGCTCATAACAGTGGAATAACTCAAGCAGCAGCGAAGCAGTGACAACTTTTTAATCACTTTTCTGGTTCGCTGGCCTCGATATTCACTGAATTCCCAAGGAATTAGGGACACATGCTCTTTTAATCAAGTGCAGTGACATTGTTGATCCGCTGATGTCACTCATTACCAACTTGTTTCCTGCGTTAAGTCTGTCGCTAATGATGCAGTTTAGCAGAGAGTTTGCAAAGGCTTTCACTCAAGTTCTTTGGAAGTCTGAACTATCTGAAAAAACGTGCAAACAAACCAAACCAGGTTTCAGGCTGATCCACACTGACACCACCTCTCTGGGTCGGACAAAGTTTTGGTGCAGATTATGGGTCACGGCAACTTTCACACCTGCTTTTTTTATTAAACTGAAAAGTCAGAAGTTTCAGACCAAACGAGGTGAAAGTGAAAGTGAATCTACAGCCATGCTTGAAGTTTGAGAGAATGTATTTAAGCACAATGATGCTTTTCATCAGCATAACAGAGCTAACATGTTGGTGTTTTGCAACTATTGGTTTAATACAGCTGAGGCTCATGGGAATATCTTGAAGCCAGAATAAACTCTCTGCATCGGGCGGCTGGGCTCAGCCTTAGAGATGCAGGGTTCAGAGGTCGGACATCCGGAGGGAGCTCGGAGAAGCACGGGCAGCCACTTCTAAGCTTTTCTTTATAAAGACGTGTCTGACCCTAACAGATTCTGCTCGTCTAATATCTCCTGACAGATTGTGACGGCAAAGGCTCCTTTGTTTTCAGCCTAGACTTTGGAATGGGTCGACCCAGAACTCAGTGGAATGACTTCATATCCCATTTGGCCTGGGAACGCCTTGAGATCCCTTCCAGCTTCGCCAGCTGCCTCCGTGACCTGATCTCAGATCAGCAGAAGAGGATGGACGGACAAACCCAATGAATGGTTTGACTTGATGATGGCACAGGAAGAAAAGTCAGAAGTTCACCAAAGGTCAAGGGGTCAGCAAAGTCTGTAGGGTCCATCCCCTGGGATCATAAATGTCTCCACAAAAGTTATTTTTAAAAATCAAGCCAGTTTGTGTTGAGAAATTACAAACTGGACTAAAGTGATGGAACAACACTAAAGACTCATCTCTAGAAGTTCAAATCATGATATTTTGTTTCTGTATAAATATTTTTTTCGGGGGGAATTTCAAACAGTGGCCGTTCTTTACGGCTCCACACACATTCCTCCCGTAAACAAACACAAACTACGGTGACCTGCCAAAAGCAGCAATAAACAATTGTCAGCCGGCCTTATTCGGAGATATAGAGAGGTCACCTGCCGCTTCCACATTCCTGACATACCTCCTTGGCGCACATAAATATCCAGGGAGCCTTGTTCCGTGTGCCCTGTCTGTTTATCTGGGTGAGAGCCCGACTGGAATCACCCTGATTGCCTCTCGGCTCCCGCAGCACAACAAGAGTCACCACAATAAGCCGTCCTTGTCATGAGGGGAAAGGGCTCATCAGGGATGTTTTCACATGGCTGATTCTGACGGGCTTTGTTTAAAAGACCTGTCACGTTCACCAGCGGCAGCACAGTCGCATTTGTTTTGTTAGGGAACATCCTTTAACTCGGTTTTTCCTGCACGGTTTCGAATGACGTAAATGTTTTGCCATGTCCCTGAAGCTCACTCCAGGAGAAAGTGGAATAAGCGTTCTGTGGTGTTGAAACAGAGGCAGAAGAACAAAAGAGAGGATCAGTCCAGACCTGCGCAGCCAAAAATCAAGCAACACACAATTAGATGAGCGTCTCAGATGTAACAGAGAACGGGCGTAGACGTGGACCTGGCAGTGAGAGGCAAAGACGAAAAGAAGAAGACGCTTGTTTTGTGAAAACCTGCAGGAACGGGCGCTCCACACCCCCGCATGGCACCGTCCTGCCACCGCAACATCCTCAGATTGTTTACATCCAGCGTGATGGTTCTAATGAAGGACGTGCACCACTCCTTGTTTGTCTCTGAGTCAAGTCTGACATACACACTCGCTGTGGAGAGAACACGGCCTGGAGCGGCTGACTGTCCTGCACGTCAGCGTAGGAGGAGGCAGGATATCGGTTCCACCTTCGTCAGTGTGTGATGAGGATGAAGCAACAGCACAAATCATTTCTTTATTTATATCTTCTATGTTGTGTAAAAGGTCACAACACGGCACATGTTCAGAGGTCTGAAGTCGACCTGTGGTTCTCTTTTGTTTCTGCATTATTTTTAGCTTATTACTTTCATAAAGGAGGTCATGTTTTGTCCGTTTGTAGTAAGTTTATGAAAAAAGTATTTTTAAACAAACTGTAAAAGTGTTTTGTGGTCTCAAGCACTTGAACCCGCCCCTCCATCGGCATGGGGATGAATAGATTTAGATTGTTGGGTGAACTATCCCTTTAACTTCTCTCTTAACACTTCTTTAAGCTTTTCTTTGACCCCTTTGTGACCCCCCCCCCCCTTCCCAGGGTCACAGCCACCAGGTTACGAGCCTCCGAGTGAGACGACATCTTTCAGCAGCTATTTAGTGCCTCAGTGAACAGGTGACGCTCCGGTGAGTCCTCCCACCACCTGCTGCCTCAGGAGCCGCTCGCTGGAGCTTTCTAACAGAACCTCCCGAGTATAAGAGGAGTCGTCGGTGATCCACCTGATTTTCCATCGGAAGAACATCGTTTGTTTGCCTTCCAAAAATTATACATTTCACATCAAAGATTCTGTCTATTTTCTTTATTATTTCCAGGTTCTATGTGTTAGTTTTTATATAGTTATTGATAATAAAGTTGATAGTAAAACTGTAAAATATCAATCCTCAATTACATTTCGTCGTCATAAAGGTTTCATAATATCATTTCAGCAATCATTGACATTATTTCTTGATATATATGTATAATAATGTGTATATTCGTACAATATACACATACTCAAACCTATGGTTCCACAAATCAAAGTCATATTCTACAATAATATTCAAAAACATTAATATGAAAATATATTTGGGCCAATATATCGGTATCGGAAAATGTTTTATTCCCTAATATTTGTATTTGCATCGGCCCCAAAAATCCATATTGGTCGGGTTCAAGTGTGTTTTTGCCAAATCCAGTAACTGACATATGATGTTTTACGTTATAAGGAGCATGGACAAATCTTGTGTTGTTATCTGAGGCTTGTTGCTACCGACAACATTTTGAATAACATATATGTATATATATAATGTGACTTGAGTGTTGAGTGATGGGATGGACAGGTTCAATACGAGCTAAAACCCCAGTGTCAGAGAATAATAAAGTTTCCCATCTGTTATTTTGCTGCAGTTTTCAGTTTTCCTCCGATTGTACAAACTGTCACCGCTCATTCAAAGTGCAGATGTTTGTTCTCTGGAGGCAACTTCCTGACGGTCGTGTTTCTTCATGTTGTCCTCGGCGTTGTAGGTTCAGCGGGACGTCGGATGTAGCGTGTGCATGTTCTAAAAGTTGAACGTCTGTACAAAAGGTTCACGTGTGGCGGGTTTCTGAGGCTGAGAACCTCTCGGCGTGTTCGGTCTCAGAGGGAGAGGGGGGTGGGGGTCTTTTGTTGGATAAATCCGGCAGATATTAACATGTCTGTCACGCAGACATTCATTCACGTGTTTACTCAGAGCTTCCCCATTTGTAGCTAGAAACCGTGCTGGATGTCGGAAATACCTGTTTCCTTAAAGTTGTTGATTTTGTCTCGGCTCTTATTCACACACAGAAAAAGAGAAAGTCAGTCTCAGCTTTTCTTCATCGCATCTGGGCCTCGGCTCCTGGATGAGAGCCAGGCCTTCGGTGTAAGGATTAATCTGAGGTCTCCCAGAACATTAAGAGAAACCTGCAGTGGCTTATATTTAATGGTGTGTAAGCGTATTAAATGTACCAAACTGCGTGTGGATGGTGGTGGCGGCCTGTGATAAAGCCTCTGCAGCAGGGCGTCATGTTGAAAAGCTCCAGTTGAAAGCGGAGGAAGTTTCTCCTTAGGTCTTCTGGAAGCGGTGCACTCCGTGACTTCCACAGCAGCTACTGCCGGCTCCAGTTAACCCACAAGGATCCACTTACCCCGGTGGTGGTTCGAAGCTTCTGCGGTGCCAGAACTAAATGATGCATTTTGATTGATCATCCGTGGTTTGTATTCACGTGAAACTCTTTTTCCATATGTGAAAGGTTCTGCAGCCGTCAATGGCTTTTTAACACTTTCTGACATCTTTCTCTCTGACTCTGTGTTTTAGCTCCATGTGTCAAGTGCCAATTAATTTATTGTTGTTTATTGTTACGTCTTTTAGTCAATGGCTGCAGATGATTGTTTGATTAATTGTGTAATCTGAAAACATAACAGCTCCGAGGACTCCTGGGTTACGTTGACAGATAAAACTAGTTTTGTCTGATCCACAGTCCAAAACACTCAAAAGACAAAATCCTCACATAATAAGAAGTTGCTTCGATGAGTCATCGATTATCAAAACAATCACAGATTGACTTGCTGTTACTTGACTAAAAGATGAATCAACTAATTGTCTCAGCTCTACTGTTAAACCAAAAGTGAACAAAATAATCCATATACAAACACATTGATGTGTAAAGAACCTGATCGATCTATCGGTTCGCTGGTAACAATCTATTTCACAGGCATATTTATGGTGTTTATGTTTGCAGATATAAAAACTTTTATCTTACAGAATAAACAATGCAGAATAGAAGGGGGGGGGGGGCTTCAGTGGGTTTCAGGGTCATAACCCTAAAGAAAAGGACATGAACCCTAAGAGATAGTGTGAGATGTTGACATGCACACAGTCCATTCTTACCTTGTCTCAGGGATTAGAGAAGACAAGGCGAGTGTATTTATACAGCACCATTCAGACAGAAGGCGTTTCAATGGGCTTTACAATGACATGGACATACATTAAAGTCACATGTTAGAGACATTCAAATAAATACATTAAATTACATTTGAAAGAAAGTAAAACACAATCTTTAAAGTGTTGGTCTGACAATATGATCAGAGTGAAGAGGTCACATCTTGTTTGACAGATTTTTCTTGTCAATTACCAAGTTTTAAGCTCCTGAACATATCTGGGTCACTGAGAACACGTCAGCCGAGTCCATTCTTTCACTTTCATCTCCTCCGACGCCTCCGGGGGAAATGTTGTGACACCAGAATGAATCTTTCTGTTGATGCCTTCTACAAGTACTCACCTGACTATGAAGCACTGATACATGACTCAGGTTTCTGTTTTCAGAGCAAAGAGTCCTAAAAAAAAACAGTTTTAAAGGTCATAAACCTTCAAAAATCATTCTATTCGCAATTCCAACTTTTTTTCTGGATCTTTTTTTGGTTCCTGCATATTCTCTGTAGTCGACCAGACTTGACATTGCCACTAGCGACGCTCTGACCTCTCGTGTGAAGCGCAAACAAAACCACCAGTCCTGGTTTCTCTCCGGCCTCTTAACCCAGCACCACACATTTCTGCAGGCTGCTCACACGTACCTCCAGGTCACGGGTTCAGTGTGTCGGACTCTGCACTATAACAAGTGGAGCCAGAAAAGGTTATTTCACTTTAGACTTGTGTTGCGGCACCACAACGACAACAAAGCCGCGGACCCAGCTGCTGGTGAAAGAGCCTCAACGTGAACACAACAGGGGGCTGAAGACAGGAGGAAAGCTCCTGTGTGGGTCTGGTCTTTATTTATTCACCAGGATGTTGTGTAAATGTTTATTTTTGATTGTTGCGAGTGACGACTTTATCATAGTGGATTCACCATCTCTAAAGATCAAAAAGAACCGGTATACAAACTCTGCCATCTCGTACATTTGGAGCCAGAGCTTTGCAGTAGTAGGATGAAGACCCTTCATTGAGGCTTCAGCTCATCAAACGTCTCATAAAAAAACTAACTAAAACCAAAGTTAACAGGAAGATGAACACCTGAGCAAACATCAGTCTGGTGAGAACGGTATGATCCGTGTCCCATCCACTAACATGGAGGATGAAGGGTTTATGATGCATCAACCAGCAGGTGGAGATTGAGACAGCTTCACTTTTGGGGATTAATCACATCATTCATCTTTATATATAGTTAATGGTTTTCACGAAACCACTTAAAAATGTGACTAAAATGCAGATGTGATAAAATACTACTTTCCATCCACCATCCGTTGTACTCATGGATCTGTTGCTCTGATCTGACATCATCTTCTCATCATTCAGTGTTCAGTGTATCTGCAGCTCCTTGCTATTTGAACGCAGTTCTATCGTTTGCAGCACTGAGGTTAAAAGATTACGGATGTTTTAAGTCCTTTATGTAATGAACAATTTCTACTGTTTTGTTTTCTTCCCTGGGAAAAATATTTTTCTAACAGGAAGTGATGCATCGTAAATCTTCTGTTTGTTTTAAATAATCAGAATTTAGGATAAGCAGGACACAAGTATCTCAAATATGACCATTATCAGTAGTTCAATCATTGACACAATAACATTTCATAATAACTCGACTAAATATCGGCTTGTGTAAGCCCCCAAACGTAATTAAACAAATCTAATGTGATAATCAGCTGCTGTATGGAACACACAAGTTCCATTTGACCTGAGTAACCTTGTGGTTTATAAAGGGACGTGTTGTTGACTCGAGACATGTAAACGTCTTTGTCTGTTGCCATGAAGTTGTCAGCGGGGTTCCCCCTCTGTGATTATTACATTCCTGAACAAAGCCATTAGCCAACGCGACTGGGTGGAGTGACTCCGACGGGAACTTTGAACTTTCGCATCGCAGCATATAAAACCAATCAGAGACTCATTAATCCTTCCTGCAGCGCAACTCCCGGCCACACGGAGCCGAGCGCTTCTGAGCCTGAGATCTGCAGCGACAAAGAATGTTTATTTTCACTTTTACTCGCTATTAACTTCCCCCCCCCCTCCAGTGTCAGTCTGTGTTGATACAAACAGAACGCAACCGCTTCTGAGGCTCGCTGCTGTAAACCAGACACTGGAATGTTGGTTACAACAACAACTGACTGATTCATTAATCTGTCTTTCTTTTCTAAAGGTTGTGATAACGCCTGCAAAGCAACTGCAACCACTGATCCTTTTACATGAGTGGAAGTGGAAGTGGTTAGATTTTTGGGGTTATTAAAGAGACAGGAGCTAAAACCAAGTGTTTCAGACAGAGGCTGAGAAGAGGAGCTGCAGCAATGGACAGTGAGGAAAGTTGTTAAATGAATATAAGAGACTCTAATAACACAAATTGATGTTATGAACCCTGAAAATATTTCCTCTCCCATTGTGGATGATGTAGGTCATGATTTTTGTTGTCTTACAGTGTATTTAACTTATATACAACACAATAGAAAGACTAGACATGCAAATCCAGGCCAGATCGTCACACAACTTTATTCCCCCAAGTTAACAGATAGAGTTAAAAGTAGATTTACATCCTGAATCAGCATTGGACAGCAGCACTGGATGTAAATCCTGATCACAGCTGCAGAGTTCTTTCAAAGTTCGATGCCAAGCTCATGTCTTTCTAATGGAAACAGGAAAATATTCCCCGCGTCAAAGGGTTCACATCAGCTGCCAACTTTAGATGGCTATCTGTCGCCTGAGAGTGGGGGGTCCCCTGAGAATCCACCGCAAAATAATCACCCTTCATGGTGCCCGGGTCCGGCCCCCTAGCAGCAGCAGAGTCCTGAATGCGAGGCGGTTTATGGCCCTGCCTCTGTGCTGTGGGAGTCACGCAGGGTCATGCTTGTGTGGATATCAACAGGATTTACGGCACAATAGCAGTCAAGTCCTCCGCTTTGATCCGGAGTGTTTGACACGGGGTGATCTGCTCCTGCCGGGCTCCCAGTCGCCGTGTGTCAGGACTCCTTAACGGGGCAGGGAAGTTATTTTTAGCACTTCCGCAAATTGGTGTTTCATTATTTTTTCAATTTGCAGCCTCATAGGCAGCAGATGGATCCCACCCAGGAACACTGGAATACTTCAGACAGTGTCTCGGAAAGGAAATCCGTGAATTTCTGTATTTAATAGTATTTAAAGCAGCAGGTTTTAACCCTCTGTGAATCCATAACGCAGCCCGACACTGTGATATAAACCATGTGAGTATGAAAACCAGTGTAAACACGGTAAATGTTTTTGAGCTGGCATACAACGTCCTGTAATACTTGTGTTATTGTGAACTCATCTGATTAAATGTTCCTGGATATTATCAATTTCAGCTTCAAGGGAAGGATCTGGACCTGACCTGACTTGCATTAAACATTGATTTGAAATAAACAAACACAAACCATAATCCCAGGCCAGCAAATCAGAGCTTTATTTATTTCAAACCATCGTTTGTCCTGTTTTCCTTCCGCGATGTGACCGATTTAATGTTTCGGATTTCGTTTATTCCTCTCGTGCTTTTGAAATGGAAATGATCAAATTGAGATCCATTAAAAGTATAAAAGAGGGAGAGAGTGTCCCCGACATCCGACCTGTGTGACGTGTTTGGAAACACTGAAGGTTGAGATGTTTCCCCCCCGACTCCCAGCACTATTTGAGTTCCTCTAATCTGTGTCATTTTTTCTGTTTCTCCATGGAAATGTCAGAATAAACAAACCATAATCTTCCCCCGAGGAGGAACAATAGAGCTGGAATAGATCGACCTCGCTGTGTATACAGAGTTGAAACCGAGGCCGATGTTTACTGATGTTCGCTGTCGACAGAAAACTGTTGATTAAAGTCCGGCTGACATGGAATTCAGGGGGTTGATACCGATACAGATCTTGGTTGATTAGTTTCCGATAACAGTTTATTGGCCGATATTTATTTTTTCTTTAAATAGCAACGACGTCACCGGCTTGATAATTTACATTTTAACAATAAACTTGATTATAAATACCTTTTAAATATAAAAAACGCAAATACTACCAAAAATATATAGAGCTTGACTTGAGAATATACGTATTTTTACATCAAATATAAATATAAATATCTAACTGAAGCGTTAGATTTATAAGCTTAAAAGGAAGTGTGGTCTCTGCAGTGTGTTTCTCTGTCTCACATTACGTTGAAGTCACATCAGAATCATATCATTGTCCTGTTCCTTGAATAACACGTTCCAAAGATGAATTGATAAACAGCAGCCGTGTGATAAGACCAAAAAAAACAAAACAAGTTGTCCTATTTCAAAGTGCCAGCTGTTTATTCCAGCACTCACTATACTCAGAGGCGTGGGTTTTAAGGGTATTGTCAGTAATGGTATCTGGTCCGTGAAGCAGAGACAGTAAACATCAGTGTGTGTTCACGGACCACGACCCGCTGACCTCCCTGCAGGTGCTTTGTGTCTGTTTTGATCCAGCTCAGATAAGAACCCTTATCACAGCCCCGGCTTCCTCTCTGCTTTGCTGCTTCAGTTGAATCCCTTGTTTGTTTGGGGATGGAGCTGCGTTCGAGAGCGATGCTGATTCCTCTCCAGACGATCACGGCTAAGGAATGTTTAAACCTGCGGAGATGTGGTTAGTGTATCTGGTTACAGTGGCCCTGATGGGAAAACATACCAACAAGTTATTAGCAACCACAGAAGATTCTTATGGTCGTTGAAAGGGCATTTTGTTATAGCTCAGGTGTAAAAACTGAATTGGAGTGATGAGGTTACATCAGGTGAGCAGCTCCTTTAACTGAAGCATGCTGTTGTGTGGAAAGTTCCGTTCACACAGCGTGAGATCTGATCCCGGCTGCATAAAAAAACACGTGGGATTGAATCCCCTCATGGTTTGTTTGGCTGCTCTGTAAACAAATACAGTTGCTTATCTTGTGCTTTTCCAAAATTTTACAGTTTAAGGTTTATGCGATTCGCCGACAGCACATGTGGGAAGTATCTTAAAACCAATCTCCCCCCTTCACTCGTCCATTTCCGTCTTCCTCCAGGTTTCTCATCCGTGTGCTTTTTTCTGTGATGAGACCACTTCCACCGAGCAGGAGCCGCTCAGGCCCACGAGGCACAGGAACACAACATGGCTTCAATTTCTCCCTGTCTCTTCCTTTACTGGAGCATTTCTGGATAAAAGCGACGCTGTGGGCTCACTGCCGGGTCGTGTCCTCAGTGCAAAGGTCAGATGCCATTCGGCTTAAACGATTGTCCTCCGCCCCGATCCAACATCTTGAATCAGCATCTATAAAACGCTACTTGGCTTTTGAAGGCGCGCATCAGCAGTACCTTTACCGATAGATAGAGATCTTATTGCATAACCGCCACACATGTGCTCCAGCTGCTGGGCTTGTTTTGAGCTGTGATACGGCTCCTTCGGGATGTCGGTCACTGTCAGTCGGACCCAGACAATGAACACAAACTGGGACTGGAGAAGCATTTATTATGAATATTCATTGTATATTGTGAGGGTAAGATAAACTTGTGTTTACTTCTCCATCGTTCAGCACTGATCTTCTGTCATTGAGGCTTGCGATACCTTGTGATACCAAAACAGTTTGTCAAAAACATGTATATTGTTATATAACATTCCTTTATTAGCAGGTTATTTACTGTGGATCGTAAAAATCTGAAGCCTCCTCTGCCATCAAATATGATTGTCATATGGATATGATTCTAAAAAGTCCAGCTATTGTGCAATGACCTCAAATTAATTGTCTTAGTATCAGCACAGCTCAGAGATTATAATGCTTCCTCTGTAACAGCCTCAAGTAGAATCAAATAAAAGAATCTGCTCGCAGACGTCAGTAATTCCCAGAGCGATCCTGAGCTGTTGGAAGCTTTACCAGGATTCTGTGGTTCGCAGGGACTCTTTCATCGAGCTCTGAGCTTTAGAGCCAAGAAAGAACTCGCCATGGTTTTGTAAATTGATAAAAAAACCTGTTGAGCCGTCACAGCAGGTGACGTCAGCCGTCATTACAGTTGTTATTTACACCTGAGCTTCTCCTGCTGTCACAAGTCAAAAATAACTTTTGTCACTGGTCCGAGCCCAGTTCCTCCCGGTGTCATGGTGAGTTACGATGAGTGCAGTGGCCTGTAGTAAATGTCAGGATCTGCACGCAGCCGTGGGATCTGTGTGCCAGTGGGGTCCTGCTAAGCCCCTGAACCCCCAGTGATTTACAGCAGCGCCTTCAGCCTCGTGTTTGTTCGTGCAGGTGAGTCGTTTTCTCCCCAGTCGGACATTCACACCACAGGTGGATGAGCCCCGCGGGTCTGTGGGGTCTTTGTCACAGTGACGGAGCACATAAAGACCCGATTCCATGAAAATATGCCGAGGTTGAATGACGTGCGCTCGACTTCGGAGGAATGTTGGATGAGATCCTCTGAGGGTGTGTGGAAAAACACAAGAGACACGGGGGAATATTTGGGGAAACTCCTGTGGTTTTTCGGTGGAGAGGTGATTACATAAATAGAAAAAACAATTGTGTAACTGGGGTCAGAAAACAGGTTTCGGGAAAAAGAATAAAAAGATGGAGATAAAGAAGCATGTGGCTCACATGTGTGTCTCGTCGCTCCAGCCTCTCGTGTGATTTGCATACAGAGCGACACAGGAAAGATGCAGCTGACCAACCACGGGCGGAAGCTCATTAGACGAGTGGGGCAGAGAATCAAACACCAGTCTGAGCAGGAATCAAACACCCAACTGGTGTTTACTGGAAGGGAGCAGGAATGCCAAGAATGTCTACCGTCTGAGTTTGTCCCCGAATTAAAGCTGCTCATAAAATGTGTTTGAAACAGTTTTCATTTCAGGGGGTGGATGCCGGGAATCCCCAACTAACGATATTTCACTTTACAGGTGAAATGAAACCTGTAAGCCCCCTGCTCCTCAGCAACACTCTGCAGGCACAGTTCTCCCAAAATAAAATTGGCCTCATTCACCTTTTTTCCTGGTTTAGCAGCTGCCATGCATGGTTCAGATTACAGGATGCCCAGAGAGGCTGATGTGCACAGAACCTTAATATTGAATCAATGTTAGACAATTGTTTGGCTTGTTTGAGTTTTTCCCTTCATTTCCTGAGTTTAATGAGCTGCAGGAGGTTCTTTTTACCCCGAAATAGAGAAATGAAACAATGATCAGAGGCAAGTTTTTTTTGTTTATTTACTGGAACGTTTTTTTATATTGCTTTTCTAAACAGCGTTTCCTGGACCCGTGAGTGATGCAGCGTCAGCAGACGTGGTTTGAAATAAACAATGACGACAGTAAAAGTCGGACGCTGACACTTCATCTGCAGAGACAATCCAGAGAAGATGTCACATGACTGGACGCCGTGTTTGACCGAAACGTCAGCCCAGCATAGACGATGCCGTGTGAGGTTTGGTTTTTTCCTTCTTGTGGTGACGGAGGAACTAATCATTACAAGCGTTGGTTGACCTGGTGGGTCTCAGAGCGTTTGTTCACGGGTTTGAGTCTCATCCCTCCAGTTCAGACAAACTTAAGGCCAATTTATGCTTGTGCGTATTTTGTAAAACGGACAGATAAGACCGCCCTATCCGTCGTGGAACGCCCTCTCCGAGCGCCTCGGAGAGCTTTTCGTACACCTCTGATTTTTCTAACTTCTCCGTGTTGTGTCGGAGAGCCCACGGACAGCTCTTGGCTGTGATTGGTCCGCGAACAACATCATTTCCGTATGACGTCATTTCCGTACGACGTCATTTCTGTTCGACGTCATTTACGGACCTCTAACTTCCTGCTTCCTGTCACATCAAACCCAAACACAGCTATGATTCCACGATCAATGTGACGTGTGTGTTAAGCCAGCGGAGTTGTCCGGCTGACGGTGGCTCGTTAGAGCACTGAGGGCATGTGTGCACGGTCACATACGGTTATAACGAGCTTTCAAAACGGCGCTAGCGGGCTAGGCTAGCGGGCTAGCAACCATGCTAACTGCGGTGGTAACAGTGCAAGAACCCGCCGTCACGACTTTAATTCCACTTCTATCATGACACTGTTTCTATAATACCGTCAGGTTAGAAGCAAACTCTGGATAGTAGTAGTTAGTGTCGGGAGTCCCTGCTGACTGTGTGTGGAAGCTGGGGGGGAGCTAGCTCCGGGTAGCTTCTAGCTACATGTAGCCTCAAGCAGATTCAAGCTGTGGAATCAGCAACACAGTTCGGAAACAAGACCGGGGAACCGCTGCGCTAAGAAACGATTACATCAGCATCTTGACACGCTGGGTGTCACTTTATTTAGTTCTGTTAGTTGCCATGGTTCAGTGTGTGGGGACGAGCCACAGAGATAAACAAACACAAGTGGACTTCTTCTTCCCAAAATTGGGGTAGGCTTCTCTGAGCTTGTCTTCTGTTGCGCCACCTATGGGTTTGGCGGTGAATTTTTTTCCGTGGAGCCCTCTCCGAGAAACGGATACGTAGTAGTATATAAGAGCCTTTAGGAAACGATGGATTGACAGTAAATTGAATATAAAGCATATCTTATCATTTGAAAGTCTTGTTTCCGCCGCTGACGAACGGCGACTGATTCAAAATGCAGATGCTACCTTAATACATGCTTTGAGGTAATTGGGTGCGACCCCTATAACATTCCTCTTCCTCTTCCTCTTTTTTTAAAGGCCCGTCCCGTGCTCGCTGCCAGTACGAGCAGCCGACACGTTGCCGGCCTGGTGACGAAGCATCCTGCTCCACATATTTGACATATTTGCAACCGCTAGTTTAGTTGGAAGGTAAATAACCGCAGCCAGGCGCACACTTTATTCAAATGACTCATTGTGGTTCTCATGCCTGTCGTTTATACGATTCCTGCGAAAGTAAATACGAAATGCCCTGGCAGTTGCTACGACGATTACCAAGCACAAACAGGTCATCGATTAGAGGAAACGGGACGGACAGGAGTGAAAAGAGAGACAGATGGACGGTGGAGGAACCACCGGGGGGGGGTGGGTGTTGATGTTGATGACGCCGCTCCGTGGTATGCGTGACTGCTGAGAGTAAAGCCTGGCGGACAGGATCAGAGATCAGTGCTCCTCCTAAGGCCCGAGCTTCAGTCCTGATATTACCTGCTGGGAATTTCTCTCTCGTTCGTTTCCGTGGGAAGATTTTAGAAGATCCTCGAGCTGATCGAGTCAAGGAGGAGGAGGGGGGGGAGGAATCTGAATGATGTGTTTGTTGTTTGTTCACAGTGTCACTAACAACTGTTTATTCAGTGTTGTTGTAGCTACAGTTATATGCATACATGTATTTTGTAATGTTCCTTTACATAAATGTGTTTTCCAAGTTCCCCAATGAACTGATAAGACACATGTATCAGAACCTTTAAAGGAGACCTGATGCTTTTGTAGTTTTTCTTTCCTCTAGTGCAGGGGTTTTCAACCGGGGGTCCGCGGCCCCCTGGTGGTCCGCGACGGCATTGCAGGGGGTCCCCGAAATTCGCTTTGATATTTCAACACATTTCCAGATTACTCTTGAATATCGTGAAAAATATCTAAAATAAGAAAAATATGTCTAAAATAATATAAAGGTGCTGGTGATCATGAGGTTAAACTTAAGTAGGCCTCAATTGTTTGTGTGATATTGTATGATTATCATTTGTGACATATTCTGCATTACTTTGTCATCTTCCCTCTTCAGTTGTAGCCCCAGTTTATGTTGATTGTTATTGATCACCATTATTTTAAAGTTCTCTCGACATGTCAGCTACATGTCTGTACATTGAAGTCATGAACGTTTTACTGTATATTGATGTACATATGGTTCTGAGATGCAGTACAACTACAAACTGCATTTTAATTTTGTTTTCAATTCTTAAGCACTGAAAATCAACCGTTTTTGTTGTTTTTTACACAGATTTTTCTAGATTTGTTTGAGGTTTTTAAATAAAACCAAATGTTAAAACTTCCTTCTATCCACATGCACACACACACACAGACACACACACGTAGGCACGCCGTGTAGGCACATTAGTGGGCCACAGATTACTTTCTAGTCAGAATGGTGGTCCCTGGGACAAAACCAGTTGAAAACCCCTGCTCTAGTGCGTAATACAGGTTTTGTAAAAGTTCTTCTAAGTTAAAAAGCACAAAGTCTGCAGTAGAGGGATCTCCTCTTCTTCATGGAAGGGTAAGGTCCTCAGTCGTCTGGCCATAACCTTTGCACCAGTGTGACATCTTTTGCATTTATGTAAGAGAAGGTGAAACACTCTGGTTTCGATATGAGACATCACAGGTTATGACGGTGTGAGTCGATGTCTGTCCTTCCTTTGAACCTGCAGCTTCTAATGACTTCTCCATGACTTGTGTCCTCGTCTGAAGCTTTTCCATTGTCAGGGCAGAAAAATCTGAACAATGTCAGTTATGGCTGCAGATGCCACAGTTCTGCAGTCAGAAGCGTCTGAACTGCACCTGATCGCCGTGTTTTCTTAAACTAGATTTAATTCAACTCGTCTAGGGTTACAAATGTGTGTTTCTTTAATTCTCCTTTGACTTCCAGGATGTTGGGATGTGATTGACTCGCGGAAATTGAGCAGCCAGGACAGACTCCAAGTCGAAGTCAAGACTCTACAACTACAACTCACTCTGGTGCGATGTAAAGTCGTTTCTGTCTTTCAGACTCTCACCACTAATGATAGTGGACGATCCCACTTTCATAATTGTGTTTGCATTAAAATTACAGCTTGCGTGCCGCCTCAGCGTTGGATCGTCGGTTGTGACTTGCTCCAGGGAGCAGTGGGAAACCACAGGTTCGGGGGGAAATGTTCTACACAAACATATCAGTTTGGGAATAAAATATGATATTTGGATTCTTTGGCTTTTGTTCTTCACTTAATTTGTTCCTGCGGGATCCATCATTTTCCATTTAAGTCGTAAATCACAGATTTCTGGCTGTATTGTTTTGGAGTTCAGGACCAAACCATGGCACAGTATGAAAGTATCGGCTATATAGTATATGAGAAAGTATGTCACAAAAACCCAAAATTTTATTTGATATTCATATCTCACTTTAAACATCTGTAGAGTTTAATAGCTGCATAGAATGTAGGTCATATACATTCTTCAATATTCACTGTATCATAGTGAGTTTGCCCAATAATGTTTAATAACTTTTTACCGAATTTTATTAGCCATCTTTTGTTTATTTTCCATCAACAAAAGTCACAAAACATTGAACATTATGATGTTTGTGTATTTTACATGAAACTCCTACTTACCCAGTGCAGATCACACTCAGTCAAGTGCAAACCTTCATTGTCCGATGTTAAACTATGTGATAAATCACTGATCTTGCTCTCTAGCGCCCCCACTCTTTTCCAATCGCACATTGTCTTTCTTCAGAACTGGCACAGTGTGCGACCCTTTCCCTGCAGATCAAAGAGGGAGTCACGCAGTCAGAGGAAACATTGTTAATACCACTGATACCGTGCCGTCAGCCTATTTTTGCAGCAAGTTCTCAATAACAGGAAGCCAGGAGAAATGAGTTCTCCCATAATTATGTTGGGCTTGTTTTTCCCCTTCCTCCCCGTATAGTTTTCTGGGGGTAAACCAGTGCCGAACATCAAAGACTGGAATGTTGAATCTTGATCTAGAATCAGAGGAAGCTCCCTCAGCGCTGCACCACTGCTTTAATAAATACCGCTTTATGAAATACTACTTCATAAACGGGGATGTTCCACATGATGTGTGTAGAATCTGTTTTTGGATTGGATGGCAGGTTCGGACGGCACGTGACTGATGAAGCATATTGAGCACTGATGGATAAGGAAAGGCACGATAAGGGTCTTTGATGTGGATGTGGTTTTACAATGAAGTCACTCTCCTCCTGGATTTCATCATGTTTTTATTTCCTCGTCATGTCAAATAATTCATTGCATTCTTCTGGAATTTGTTTGCAAGGAGAATTTGTTTCTCCTTGCAGCACAGACATAAGGGACTGTAGAAACCTACCTAGTGACAAGTCGACATTAATCGTGATATAACAAAGACTTTGGATTCCCAGTTTGTAAAAAAACACAGATTTGTGACGCGCTGCATGACCCGAAGAAGTTTTTATCTCCTCTTACTCTTTCTGATTAGCAGAGACAAAGGAACAATGCGTCTGCTCCACATTACACGTGTGTTGTCCCTCTCTCACATTCAGCTCTTTATCCACTGATTACATAATGCAGGATGAGCAGCTTGTTAGCGCCGTGGTTACCAGGCTGGAGGAAGTGAGACGCGAGTGTCGGGCAGGGAGCTGCTTCCTCACCGGGTTGACAGGACAAAAAAATGATGTGTTTATGAAAACAGCCAACGTTTTGTGTGCCTGTGTGCATGTTTCTGAGGATTTGGGGTTATTAGGAGCAACCGGAGGAAGCAATTAAAAGGTGCCACATGCCTGACGAGTGCTACAGCCTGAGAACTTGACGTTACACTATGAGTGTGTGTGGAGAAGCATCGGCTCCGTCAGTCTCAGGCTGTGAGACGTTTGTGTGGAGGTGTTGGTCGCTGCAGCCGAGTAGAGCTGACAGGCTGATCAGTGCCTCTTCACCTCCTGACCTCAGACACTTCTGAGAGGCTGCGCTGGTAGCTGTGTGTGTGTGTGTGTGTGTGTGTGTGTGTGTGTGTGTGTGTGTGTGTGTGTGTGTGTGGGTAGTGATGCTTGTACTTGTGTTTACAGTTTAGAGATAAAACGAATACCAAAATACCAGAACTCCAACTTTAAGGCAGCAGAGAGTCAATGCTGACTAGGGTTGCAAAATTCCGGGAACATTCAAAGTTGGAAACTTTCCATGGGAATTAACGGGAATTAACGGGAATATACGGGAATTAATGGGAATAAACGGGAATATACGGGAATATAATATAAATAAATATAAATATAAATATAAACATTTTGTTTGGTTATAGGCTGATTTGAGCCCTGAGGAAACTTTGGGCACTTGACTATATGCTTCTGCATCGTTGTGTCATTCTTAACATAGGTCTTTGCACAGTATTTGCTAATGTACACAGCCTTTCCTTCTACATTGGATGGGGTGAAATGTCTCCACACATGAGAGAGTGCACGTGGCATTGTTCTGTAGAATAAGATGAGAAAAAAGTTTGTAAAAAAACACTAATGCAATGCCAGAGATATAAATAGTTAGCCAAACAATTGGAATCGTCTGTAAAAATATTTTACAATTGATGGATAAATGAATGGAAATAGGCTAGATGAACAGATGAACAATCCTCAATCAGCATGCTAATATATTTTCCCCAGTAGTATCATCGAAAACTTACCTGACTAGTCCTGCACACTACAGCAGGCCTCAATAGCCCTGCTGTAGAGTGAAGGATGCTGGGAGTTATCTGTGCATGTGATGGAAGAATGCACAGTGGAGGGTTGAAATGCAACGTGCAGTGTGTGCTGCTTCCATACATCTTTAAAATAGAGTTTTGAATTATGTTTTTATTGCTCACAGTTTAATTTCCGTATTTTTTTTTTTTTTCAAAATTCCCAAAATTCCCGAGCTAAACTTCCCATGGAAAGTTTCCAGAATGTTTCCAGAAATTTACCGGAAACTTACCGCCCCTTTGCAACCCTAATGCTGACCTTATATCAGATATCTGTGAATGTGTGTGTTAATGAATCGCTTTGTTTAAATTTCAGTGAACGTGTTTTGTTGCCTGTTTAGCAGCTAAATCCACATTCCAAGCTTTGTGCATTCTCAGCTTTATTGGCCAAGAAACACATACAAGTTCAACTACCTTTCAAACTGGTGCGGACGACATGCAGCGGAACGAGAACAACCAACCTTAGCGTGGTTCCCATGTGTTATTCATCATGTAACTCCGATTCTCTCTTTGCTGCTGCTGCTTACAATATCAAATTCTTTGAATTGTTTGTTTCCACGTCTCACGGAGTCGAAGTCACAGGAACAGAAGCCTTGGAATGAGATCAGAGCGCCGATAAAACAATTATTTCTACTCCCACGGCCGCACGCTTTTGATCCCTCTAAGAGTTTTATGTAAGCATACAGTTTACCTTTGATTCAACTTTAATATTGTCATCAGAGGGATTTTAAATCATGTGATTAAACACATTCAACAGTCTCAGAGGTGACATGGCTTCGCTTTGAAATCCTTCCTCTGTGAGTCATTAAATCACTTAATGGCCTCCCCGAGCATTGAACCAGGAGAGGGACCGGGAGGAGAATGGAGCTGTTGTGCGTCTGACGGGCCATGGGAGAGAGAACAGACAGAAACAAAGGAGACGGAGAAGAAGCCAGTGGAGTGACGGCTGGTGAGAAGATCCACCGGGCTGCTCGGAGAATAGGGATTAGAAAGTGAATGGTGATTACCTCCATGCCAGCCACTGTAATCAAGGACAGTGTGAGTGATGCCATGATTGGCCCAAAGGAAGAAGCCAGTGACAGTAATCCTTGGGAAAATGTGGGTCACAATGACAGGTTGTGCTTCCAGATGACGGCAGTGGCTCCATCACTTCTCAGGGCCGAGAGTCTGAGAGGAACTTCCTCTTTCTTTTGAAGCCTTCTGGGGAATCTGCTAAATGGATTACTCTGGAGCTCTAATACTTACACGGGTCTTTTCATTACAAAGTCCATGATGAAAAACCTTAGTGTAACATTATCAAAATGGGTTTAGGCCACACAGCTGCTAAATCCTCTGGCCACCCGCGATTAACTAATTACCTATGCCCTAAACACTTTATCAAAGCTTCTATTGAAACCTTTCTGTGCACGAGGAGCAGTACACAACAAAGTTTAACTTCTAACACAATACTGAGATACTGTTCAGACAGTTGTTACTTTGTGTGATGGCCTGTGCTGGACAGGTCGAGTAGAGGCTTGAATAAAATGCAATTTCTTTATGAAAATCTTTGCAGACTGAAGAAAACTGGGTCTAACATAGAGCCCTGAGGGACATCAACGCTGTTTCCCTATTCAGGGATCGGAAGACTGATAGTGTAACAACAGCAACACAAGGTTCTTAGACACCCTTCAAACTTGGAGATTCCATTCCTTAGCAACGAAGGATCCAATGTGTTGATCCTCAGATTGATTTCACATTTGTGATGCAGCTAGCTATGCTTTAAGTGCAGTGGCCCAAAGAAGCTAGCAATGCAACAGTAAGAAGGGGATAAGCTGTCATGATGCAATTGGGAAATCCTACGTTAACCAGACTGACTAATATCAGTTCAGATTCTGAGATATCGGTTCACAAGGCCAAAAACGTGTGTTGTAAGGTCACATTGACCTTGACCTTTGACCACAAAAATTCATCGTTGAGTTCAAATAAGAAAAAAATTGCCTTGAGGTGTTGATGAGATGTCACTTTCATGACAACTGGACGGACGGACAATAAACACAACACAGACGGATGTGGCTGTCACACATGTTGTTCAAGTTTGTTCATTCGGTTGCTTCTGCTTCATGTGATCTTTATGAGCTGTTAGTGTTGAGTAGATCATTAACCACACGGCAGAAGTCATCCTTGCTGCCACCGGGTCTGATGGTCAAGTGCTTTCCGAAAAACACTGAGCAGAAAAACTGCTCAGGCCAGAATCGCTTGGTTTAAGAGCAAAGTTAACAGGAAAGTGAACTTTGTCACTAAATGTTTTGGCAGCAGGGGGTCGGTTTCATAACCCTCAGTGTTTAAAGTATTAGAGTCTTTGTGGGGGGTCTGTTATCAATTAACAAACCTGCACCGATACCAGCTGCCCACACACTCCTGTGGACATACCTCGGTCTACTGGCTGCTCCGTCCTCCAGGAGATTATAATGCTCGATGTCCACTGGGCTACACAAAGGCTTTATCCATTTAAACATTTAAAAGAGGATCATTGTTCCCCTGTAATTCATCTTCAGGATGCAAATCATAACCAAATTTCAGTGCAGAGGAAGAGAGTGTCCTGTTCGGTCAGAAATACCCAGACACATTCATTTGGCCTGAAACTGTATCGTCAAAGATCCATCATCACAAAGCTTTGTGTGTTTTTTTGTGCAGTTAAACAGCTGGCAAGACTTTTTTTCAAGCCAACAACGTTATATCTTCTCTGCCCTGGATGTCTGTGGCACTTCAGCTGTAATCTTAGATCTGGAAGCTGGAAGGGATGAGACTGCACCAGACGTCCAGATTCCTGCAGTGAAGGACAGAGAGAGAGAGAGAGCGAGAGAGAGAAAGAGAGGAAAGGGAGCTGCAGACAGACACTGGGAGCGATGGAGTGTGTGTGTGTCCATGTCTTTCTGTGGTCGCTCAGCCATTTCCTTCTCTGTTATTATGGACATTAAGCCGCCACAGAAGCCACACGCTGAAAGGAAGGACCGTTGGTTTACAGAAGAGTTTGACAGAACACAAACATTTGTAGCCTAATTGTTGTTTGGTGACATCATGGAGCGGCTCAGAGATTTAGTCTGGAGAGGTCCGTTCCATTTGGAAAAATGTGGCCACTCAAACAACAGCAGGATTCTCAAACATGTTTACAAAGAATTTAAATTCCCTTCAGTTTCCCCCCGATTTATCATATGGACGAATCGTGTGACGAAATGTGACTTTCATCGTCGACCTCAAAAGCAACAAACAAGAAACCGCTTTTTAGATAAAGAGATATTTAGTCAGTTGTAGTTTTACCCGATTACCCTCTGGTCATTAAACTGCTGAGTCACCACCTCTAGATCACCAGGTATCCACAGTTGCCAAGTTGAATCAAGCCAGAACCCCCGGAGAGATCCTGGCTAAGTTAAACCCGCTTCGTCATCCAGGCCCCGGGGTTGAAACAGGCCGAACACGGCGGTGCCCCCCCCCCCCCAGCACCTGATTTCATCTCCTGCATGCTCCAAGGATCCCAGGTGCTGTCTTACATAAGAGCGGCCACCGACACTCACCAAACCCAGTTATGCCTGGAATGGATTTTTAATTAACTTGTACAGTCTGGCTTCATGGCGGTTCTCTCTGCCTCGTTCAGTCTGTCACGCTCTCAGATGTACAGTACGGGACACAAAGGGTCGTCTGTCAGGAAGGAGTTCGAGCCAAGGAGACGGATGATGGAATAATCTCCTTTGTGATGCTCACTTTTTATATAGTGACCAAACCAGAGCTGAAACTCCACAGGTTGTTGGTCTAAAGTTTTGTTTGGCTTCACCTGTTTCTCTCTGTTTGCAAACTGGAAATAGAAAATCATAATTTCACAATTTGGCGATTTATCTTGCTGTTTATTGGCGGGAAAACTTTGTAGCTTTAAGGTGTTTACTTCCAGTAACTGGATCCTGCTGCTTTCCCATCAAAAGTGATGTTTCTCTTCTTCTTCTCACCCACGCACGAAAGTTTAGAAATGCTTCACCTGCAAGCCAGTGATAAAAAGACGCTGAGGCACTGGAGACGCAGTAGCCGTAAACTTTAACGTCCTCTCAGTATATGAAGAGCTGCAGTCAGCTTGTCATCTCGCTCCTGCGCTCCGACAGGCTGTGGCTCGGTGCTCTGGTGGCGGAGGTCATGCAAATCTGTGCTTTTTAAGAGGCAGTTTTATCTCTGAGGGTTTCCTCCGAGGGCTTTTCTCCACAGTCTCTCACATTTCAAGCACATGTAACATTAACCCTGTTCACTGTGGTGGGTCCCACTGAGGAGGGATGATGTGTTTATGTTTAATTGCACACAAATTTACACATTTCCAGGCTATAATGAATTTAAGGCATGCTTGTTTCGTCAATAGTTACCATCACCGTAACCTTAGTGAAACCGGGAGCAGTGTTTTTCTGTTTCCATGAGGAGCAAGTGTCAAGACATTGGGATGAAACATATGTTGCCTCACTCTTTCTTTGATTTATGACATTTGAAGGTTTTGCTCCCATCTATTTTTCCCCTCCGGTGACAGCCTGAATTACATAATATACAAAACAGCAGAGGACCTATGACCTCCGCTCGCGCAACGACTTGTTTTGCTTTCCTGAATTATGTCGAATCCCATGGAAACATCCACACATCAAAGAATGTCTTTGCAAGGAAAAAAAAATAAAAAAAAATAGAAAAATGTCGATTGACTCTTGCGGAGACGAGCTGTTGGTGCACAAAGGTGCTGTTTGTGTAATGAAAGTGGTTCATAAAGACCCATTGAGGAGCGGAGGAGGGAAATAAGTGTGAGCTGATTGAAGAAGGCGTGTTGTGACGGGATGGAGGAAGCGTCTGGAACAGGAGCTCGGCTGTGACACCAGTGTTTCTGTTCCCAGGAGATCTGTGACGGGAGACTTGCTTATTCCAAAAATCTGCGAGTGCGTCTCCGCCTGCACGTGTTTACCGTACGACGCCATGTTATCCTGACAACCCATTAGACACGTATAGAGTTAATAGACTGATGAAAACTTAGCAGGACCGAGTTTGTGGTTTGGACTCTTCAGCTTTCTCTGTTGAAAAGCTTCTCAGTCACATACTAAACAGTAGAGAATAGAAGTGTTCCAGCCAATAGGTGTGAATGTGAGAATGTGTTTTCATATTTTCTGTGAGAAAGTTTTGGTCAGATGAAGGTTAAAATGTCTCCTGCTTCCTTAAATTTACTTTCTCAAGTTTTCTAGTAAACAAACATTCACTCTTCCTCACTTAAGTTCATTGTCTTTGCATTTCCCTTCATTGATTTATTTCAATATCAGACCCCGGCTGAACCATGATGGTGTAATATAGTCGTGATCCTTGTAAAATACACAGATATATTGTAATGGGTTAAACTTTTTACCGTGCCTCCGAATACTTAAGTAAATACCTCGCAGTGTTGAGATAACGCCAAGGTAATCGTTGCTCTTTGAAACATGTGTGAGGAGGAGGAACATCCTCTCTGCAAGCAGGAGCCGGCAAGGAGTGATTATGGGGTCTATTTTGAGAGTGAGCACAAATACAGTGTGTTTCCCATCAGCAAGTGTTTGAGGCGCCCGGCTGCGAACACATGTGCTGCGCAGACGGACGTGCACACGCTCACACGGACGGAAAAAATGTGCTGCCTGATTGCTGACTGATATATAACGATATATCTCATTCCTGACGGCCTGAGGCGCAGTTCACCGTGACCTGCTCGGTGCATCAGTGGGATCTGTGCGTCCTGAAGAATCAGAAGCAGGAAATCAAACGCTCCTCAACCGTCTTATTAGCCACGTGAGAGAATCTGTCAACCTGGTGATGAGAAATAAGAGACGTTGAGTTGAGCGGCGTCCATCAGCTGAAAAGGCTTCGGCCAAACTATACACCCCAGAAGAGAAATCTGAGCGAGAGCCGACAACACAGGCAGGAAATTAGTGACATTCCCTAAAAAATGTAGTGGCTGCTCTTTCACTCCGATGGAAATTTATACGCTTGGCTCGTTCCTTCGCTCAACTCCTGGACGAAAAATGTTATTTTACATTTATTTCATTATTCAATCAAATGCTGTTTGATTTCCCCTTTGAATGGAAACTTTAAACAAAATCTTATCACGCGTACGTGTCAGTCATCGGATGAGCAGAACAGAAGGAGAGGAAGGAAAACCACAGAGTCATGGTTAAGGTCAAGGGGCGGCGGCTTGCAGCGAGCCGGCAGACAGAGCGTGACCTTCCAGGCGGGAAGAGAAAACATTTGACAGGGGACACAACTTGGGGATGAAGATGGATCACACCAGGAAGAGCCGAGACATTGTTCCGAAAGGGCAACACACGGCGTGCACTCAAAAGAGGCCGTTGTCCTCGGCCCTGCAACAGTTTAGTGTTACATTTTTGCAATGGCTCAAGTTTTTCGCTGGAAGCCCAAACAGCTGGACGGATGTCTCACAATCACAATGAACTTGTGCATGAAGGGTTTTCAGCAGATTGTGTTGTCAGGTCCACCACTTTGCTCCAGACGTGAACATCTCATCAATTATTCGATGGATTGCCATGAAATCTTGTACAGATGTTCACTATCCACAGAGGATGAGCTTCAATGACCCTGGACGTCACCATTATCATGAGTTTTCCTTTAGTGCCACCTAGAGGAAGACATTTGTAGTATTGGGTTTTTAGCTAAACAATACTCTCTATAATCTACTACTCTCTGCTACTGCACAGTTTCTAGCCCCAAAAACAATGCTGGGATTTGTTATCCCCAGAAGAACCATGACCTTTCTCTGTTTCACGACACAAAAATGTCCTCCTGTGCTGCTATTAGCGCTTTCAGAGCAGATGTAGGAAACGGAGACCGTCACATTAATAAAACGCTGATTCCTCTGACATGTCGTTCCCTCATTCTCACTCCACAATGATTCCAGCCACATTATTTACAACAGACTGCCAAGATGAACAGCCCTTCTGTGTTACCCAGCTTTGCTTCAGCAGAATTGTTGTCTTTAAGGGCCGTTGCTGCCCTTTTGCCAAAATGCTTCACTATTATTGTCAACGCTTGATAAATTTCACGTCCGTTACAGAAAAAAAGCTCCTTTTGTTTTGTCAGAATTGTTCGAAGCTAAAAACCTCCATCATCTGAAACAGTTTTCTCGAAGATAAAACCATCTGCAGAACTCTGTGACTCATCGTTGTGGAAAGCTCTCCCACAGCGATCAGCAAACGCATCGCATTCCTGTGGCGTCGGCTTTTCTTTGGTAAGAATGTGTTGATGTGAGTGTTACATGTTGCACCTGCGAGGATGCATGTGAGAGAAGCTGCCACCTGAACAGCTGGATCGTTGAAGGCGCCCACAGTAAAAAAACAACGAGACACATCTGCCTTGCTGCACTTTAACTGCAACCGAGCACTTAGCCTTTACAACTTCTCGCCATTCTCCGGCGGTCACACCAACACGGAACACAAATATCTAAAAACCCACATTGGAATTATTGTCCTGTGCGTTACTTCTAACTCTTTCCATCATTCTTTCAACTGCGATCCATCAAAGAAACAGCAAACAGAACATAATACAAGTTTGAGGTTTGCACGCAGCGCAAAATGTGATTTAATGGTGCGAAAAACAAAAACAGGAGACTATTATCTTTTACCCATATAAACATCTGCAAACCAGACAAGTGTTGCAAGTTTTCGCTTAATCCACATGGAAGTAGCTTGGAAAGATTATCTGGATTACAGGGAGGGTAACGTGCTGCTGGAAGTTTGTTGTGCAACAGTAAATGGCATCTCCAGTGGCTTAATGAAGTTTCAGACCTCTTGGGTTGGTGGTCGCATGTGTTGGGGTGAATGGGTTCGTCGAGGAGAGAAGTCGAGCATTTATATAAACTTCCTTTAACTTTCCTGCAGAGCAAATATATTAAAATTCCTTTATTTAACACCCTTATGCACTTGAGTGTTGGATTTCCCTCTGCTGCTACTGTGCATGAAATCCATGGCTTCCTCAAAGTAGTTATTTCGGCTCTTTTTGCAATTTGTCCGGCAGTGAAAACGATCCCGTCCGTAGCTCGCCACCAATTAGCCTCAGATGCCCCGTTGTTGATGTGACGCCCGGGTCGTACAGACACAGGGTTAAGTCGGTGGAGATCGTATCGGCCCAATGAAGTCTCGGAAGCACCGGGAAGCCGCATACTTCAGTGGCAGGCCCGGTGCAGATAAAGCTAATAACACCAGGCGCAGAACAAATCACAGCCGCCCCCGATTAGCCTGCAGACGAGGAAATGTGATGGAATGCTTGTTTTTCAACGCTCCCGGTGTGATTCCATCAAAACCAAAACAGCTACCAGTGTCGGAGCCGCCACCGAGCCTGTTCACACCCATCGTTTGAAGCCATCGGAGAAACTGGGCAGAATGATCAGACTTTCAAGACTTCTCAGAAACTCGACTGAAGAGGTTCTGGGATGGATTTTGGAAGCTTCTTAAAAAAACGTTTTTCTATTTTTTAATATTGAATATGCTGTAAGAGCACGGAATCTGTTCAGCTTTAAATCTGTCAGCCTTCACCTCTCTATCTGCTGCAGCTGCTGCAGCTCAGCCTCCTGAGGGATTTACACTCAGTAGCTGAAGAATTTTTACTGTAGTGCCAAGTTCCAGTTAGTGATTTTATTGTATATTTGAGCCGTGCGTGTAACACAATCCTGCCGAGTGACAGATATTGAGTTCTTGATATATTTGGTCAAATCATAAAACGTGTCATGGCAACACACTCAGGCCTGCTCCAGTTTCAGGGGATGTGAAAGAATTCAGACAAATGTCCTTTAAAAAAAACCATTATATATTCTTTTTGCTGTAATTCCAGTTTAATTATCATATCAGCTTCATATCACGTATTTAATTTCAATCAGTAAAGTTTCATTTTGACTTTAGTTCATAACTCGTTAAAGTTCACCATGCTGCCTGGGGACATGATACACACTGACAGTTAGATAGATAGACAGTGATTAATTAGATTTATATGTAATCATGTCATTAGTCACATTCACATGTAAAGCGATATCTGAAGAACACCTTGAGGAAATGTCTTCTTGTTTGGTACAAAGTTCATATGGAAACTAAATGTACGTAGACGGAAGCTGCACCGGTTGGTGGAGGAATGAAAATCAAGGCTGGTAATTCTAGCTTTTTCCTCTTTAGGGTCCAAAGCATGTTTTATTTACAATGCAACCAAAAGCAACTTGTGGATTTCTTTACCTTTATCTCAATTGCCAATTTTTCCAGAATAAAAACTGATGTTGGCATCAACACGTCAACATCCCTGACATCACATTTGTCTTTAACAGCAAGGAGGTGATCTTTAACTCTCAGTGACAACGAGCTGATGAGTTTTCCACTGGTCTTCCTTCGTGCGCAGTGTAACATCCGTCTGCGTCATCTCAGCATGTTTGGGTCGGATTCATCCTCTAAAAACATTGTTACGTAAACGCATTTATTAAAAACTGGCAGAAGATTCCCTGCAGGAAAACTTCCTCTGTAAATTAACTGGCGCGTTTCGTCTTCACTCAGAGTTTCCATAGATATTTCAGCCAATGCTTTAAGATCATATAATTAGCAATAGTATTTCAAGCGATCACAGAATTACTAGGAACCTGCTGAAGATCATAAAGTGGAGGAAATTAAATCCAAAAATCATTTTCTAAACTCCTGGAATACCAGCTATTACAAAACTGGGTCCATGTCCCATCCACTAACACAGTTTCACTTTTAGGAAGGATATAGTCCATCTTTATATTCAGTCAATGGTACAGCAATGCATACATAAAGTGAAAGTGAAGTATAGAGTGTCCATATGCTGCTGTATGAATACATCACATAACCCTGATGATAATAAACAAAGTATTTAGTTAAAGAAAAAGTTGATTAATCTTCGGT
Organism: Limanda limanda; assembly: GCF_963576545.1. Lineage (NCBI taxonomy): Eukaryota > Metazoa > Chordata > Actinopteri > Pleuronectiformes > Pleuronectidae > Limanda > Limanda limanda. The sequence goes on along the minus strand of NC_083653.1, from coordinate 5,096,225 downwards.
ATGAAGGTGATTGTTGTATAATCAATCACAGAGGGTAACTATTACATAACGAGGGACGGCTCACGAGCTGGTGGACACTTCTGAGACAAACCAGATGCCGGCTCATTCAGTTCTGGACACACACTGGATTCATTGAGTGCAGAGGAGGTTCCACATATCCTGTGTGTGTTTGTGTGTGTGTGTGTGTGTGTGTGTGTGTGTGTGTGTGTGTGTGTTTGTGGTTTCCATCTCCGCAGAACACCAAGGTGATTTCTCAAATCTACAGCAACTGAGTGGCCTGTGTAGTGTGGCTTTCTGTGATGAACTCAAAATGGTGAGTTTTGAAATCAGGGAAATTGGATTATCGATGATGAGCTTCCTCCGCTGTGACCTACAAGAGAAGATACTGTAAATACTGTAGTATAAATACTGTGGATTGTGCTGAATATGGTATAAGATTCATAATATAAGATTTGAACTTTTTTTTAACTTTCATGCACCAACCAGACGTGGCACTTTTGATTAAGTTGTATTTTATGCAATACAATGGCAAAAAAAGCTTTTTTATCTATTCTATCATATTCTGAAAGCTCTGTTGATGGAGTGGAGTGTCATGTCCTCCAAACTGGTTTACTATGGACCATCATCATTCACCATCATGTTTCCCTCAACCTCTAGGAACTGGTTCACTATGTGACAGTGGGTGAAAGATCAGACCTTTTTTAAATAGAGAACCATTATTCAAACTATTTCATACTCGATTTAAAGAGTTTCTAATGAGGCGACTTCATTAATTCTCCCTAAATTAACACGTAAAAGGCTAAAATTCATTATAATGAGCTGTGAGTGATAGATGTGAGTCTGTGCTTGTTGGCCAAGTTGCGTAACTGCACACGATATAGTTATTTAAGGAAATTAATATAATCCCGGCAGTTCCCAGGTTTGTTTCCCTGCAGGCGGATGTGCACGTGCAGGGCAGTCCGGTCATTTTATCCATTTGTTAATGATATATAACAAATCACTAAATCACATAACCATTTATCACACTTTACTTGTACTACTTGAAACCCACGCTCTGTTACAGCTCACTCTGATAACAGCAGCATGATATAATGAGACATTTGAAAAACATGAGGTTAACGGTGGAATCTACTTCCTGGTAAATTCTTCTTTTTCCTCACGACTGATCCTTATCCTGGCTCAAGCTTTTCCTTAAGGCAGAATTTCATCAGTTGCAATCTGCTGCAGGAGCAACATCAATGATCAGGATAAATCTACCGCTTTTTCCTGCTGCGAGACGGGCTCACATATAACGTGACTCTCCCTCCCACTGAGAGGCCCTGGGAATGGGGAGCAGATGCTGGAGGGATCATCAGGTAGAGGTCAACCTGAGGGGGGGAAGAGATGATGTCTCCTCACAGGCCTCGGACAAACATGTCCTCAGGTCCACCATCCAAGACCAGGAGAGATTTTGATTTAAAAATAGGATATTGGTTTTTGACCAGACTGTGTATAAAGATGGATGACGCATCTCCACTTCCTCCGACTATCCACATGGAGCCAGATACTAAATACGAACTCTGTCATCTGATATACTTGTTGGACAGATCACAAGTCACTCTCAGCTTTGAATCATGATGTTTTATCCCATTTTTACGGCATCAAATAAAAACCCAATTTTCCCGAAATCTTGAGCACTTTGTCAAAACTGTATTTTAAAGTGTATTTGGACTCTTTAGCTTGGTCCATGTCCCATCTACTAACATGGAGGAGGCAATACTTATGGTCTATACTGCAGGGGGCAATCGGCTCCACTTTTTTGGGAGCTGTCTTTTCCTCCATCTTTATAAACAGTCTGTGTTTTTGATATATTATATTTTTGATAAACAATCAATTAGAACAGAATTCAAACTGGACACATAGATTTTTTTATTCCATGGGAACATATAGGAGTCAAAAAAAGTCATTTCACGAACTCGGAGCAGTGAGAGTAGCCTCTGGAGCCTCTGCAGGTAACGTGATCCGTGTTTGTATTTGCATGGTTGGCATACCTCTGTGACTTTCCCTTGTGTTTCACACCAGCAGCTTTCACACAAGTCGCACTGTGCACCTCCTCAGCCCTCTGTGTGCTTCCCCGCTGATAGTTTATGTTTTCACACAGCAGAGGTGGATGAAAAGTTTGTTCTCGCAGTTGGAGCTTTCAGGGATTCAGGGAACTGGTCAGTCCATTATTGTGTTTTTGGGAGAAGTGGATCTTGGAGACGCAGCTTTCCAAATGTGTGTTTTTCAAACATTTGAGATTAGATACAATACGATCTGCTGCTCATGTGGCAAAGATGTAAAACAACTTTAAAGGATTACTTATATATTCCATTAAAACAGCAAGGAAGCTGCGTACCCACATGCATATGATTATATGTGTTGCAATTAGTGAATTTAAACACAAATAAAGAAAAACATGGGTCATTCTTGCCCTGTTTTTTATCTCGTGATGTTTCCATGACCTGCTGCGTTCAGCCACTGGGCTTTCAGTGTGTGTGTGTGTGTGTGTGTGTGTGTGTGTGTGTGTGTGTGTGTGTGTGTGTGTGTGTGTGTGTCTGATGTGCAATGAGCAGTAAGGTCATCATTAAACATCCAGAGGAACCAAAAAAAGGTCTAATTCATTCAACATCCAGGAGCCTCGGTTGGCTCAGTCCAACCTGAAGCACGTTGAAAGTCAACCAAGGGATGAACTGATGGCTCATCCCTCATGTATTTAAAGTATATCCTGTTTTTCAGGATGTGAAATACAAGCCTGTGATATTGATCTTCATCGTTCACATTCAGAACGCAGCTGTTTCAACTGGCAGAAAGTTTGAGGCTTGAGAATTGCATCATTCTGACTGGTTCACAAGTCGAGCTAACAAGCATTAACTAGATAATGAGGAATAATACATATGACATATTTGAAAAAGGTCAGAGCATCTAAGAGATCAAAGGATCAGTCATCAGAAGACCATGAATATTTGTCAAATTCTATTTCTAATTGGACCACGTTTGAGGAGGCAAGAGAAATCCGGTAGAATCAGTAGTAAAACATCTCTAGTTTCTGCTCCTGTGATTATAAATCAGAAAAGGCATTAATGACATATACATAAAACACAGAACTACAGCATTGAGCCCAAAATAGACACGAGCACCTGGAAGTTAAACGGACCAGTAATTGCACTTGAGGGAATCGAGTGGATTCAGACGTCCTATTTCTGCAGAAATAGCAGCATGAAATCCAGATATTTCCTTTTGCTCAATCTGAACAGCAATGTTCTCATTATGTAACAGGAAAATGGAAACTTTTGTGAAACTGGAGAGGCCTGAAATGCCCCAGATTCAAAGTGCAGCGGAGGTGCTGCAGCGCCTGCAGGGACCAAACCAGTGATTGATTAAACAGGTACAGACATTTTATTGAGAAAAGCTCCAGAATCTGAGGAGAGGTTGTGAGGATTTGAAAGAGTTTGATTGGCTGCTCAGACCTCTCCCCCCTGTCATGTCACAACTTTAAGACGCTGATATTTGGGTCAATATTTATTTAGCCAAAATCCAACTGGGTAAAATTCAACAATCCGGCCTCATTATAACCTTTTTATTCAGAGTGCATCGATTGAATTCCTCCAGGCGGGAGCAGAAGCCCAAAATAAATCATGTGTCATGATTTGAAGCCATTTTCACTGTTCTCTCTTTAAATTTTACGACAGACGAGTGCAGAGTGTTTTTTGGTTTTGGCCGCTGGGTGGTCCACGCCCTCCGCTGTCCCAGGGCAGCTCATTAGTGACGGTTTCCCACTGAGAGTTTGACTTTGTTGTGGAACTGTTTGATAATGTAGCTGCACTTTAAAGAAACAAAAACCTGGAGCCAGAGAACGACACGAAATGAAGAACAACCAGAGTGACTTTCTTCTCTGGGATGAACGAGGGCTTGTTTCGCCTTCCTCCCCCTTCTTTTTTTTTTTACTATGGGAAAAGTTTACTCGCCACTTTATCCATTGTTTTCTTTCAATCGTAACTTTGGGAAAATCTTGTTTATCGTTTATTGTTTACATCAGGAAGTAATGCTTATTGAATGACTTAATGGCGGAGTCATTAAACGTGTGCGCCTGTTTTATGTGTGTTGCGTGCTCAACCTACATGCGTGTGCGGCGTGTATATGTGTGCGATGGGCCGCTGCGGGGGCAGCCAGAAGAAGAGCGGCCCTCCAAATATTGACTAAGTGTTACCTCAGAGTTTCTCAGGGTCAGACCTCACAAAACCCCCGGTGCTCCTTTAAAAACCCAAAATAACCCACAGCTGCATTCCTGCCTCCCTCTCCTGAGACGCTCACACCAGACATAACAGGGATTTGACTGTGCATTGAAAGAAGAGGGCTGTTAGCACCTTATCAGTGATGTGTGTGTATGTGTGTGTGTCTGTGTGTGTGTTTGTGTGTTTGCAAGTTGTGTAAGTTTGTGGGACAAATGTTAACGCTACCGGCTACTTGCTAAACATTTGTGAAAGAATCCAACTGGGGCCTCATTAGTAATTATTGAGTAATAAATAGGTGAAGCTGCTTTTCATGACTCTTTATGTACGAAAACACATTCTGTAATTCTGTCTCGCTGTCATTTAGTAGAGTTTACCGAAAAGGGGAAATCCCATTCACATTATGTTGGGATTTTTGGGATCTAATGTCTCCGTCCTCTCATCAAAAACTGCAGAATTGTGTCAAACTCCCCCAGCAGCAGATACCAGACGTCCTAGGTGTCACAAAATCCCCCAATTTTTGGGTGCATGTCTTGAAATGCACAAAAATTCCCTGAAACTTTTGTCCACAGTCATGGACATATGAGAAATAACTCTTAGCTGTACCTGTCAGAGCAGTTCTGATGCTAAATTGAGAAAGAAACGTAGAAAAAGAAGTCGATATCTCAGCCAACGTGACCAAAACTAGGCGATGGGCTCGGGTGGGGCATCAACACTTTAGACCCTATGTAACGGATCCATTAAGAGCCCCCCCACCACATCAAAACAGCTGTTGTGATGCACGCTCACATTCCTCAGGGCTGTGTCACTGTGCTATTCATGGGAAAAGAGATTTTCATTATTATTCTAAGAGACATTTTAGCTGTCATCACATTGTTACTTCTTATTGCTCCAAACTCAAAATAACATAGCAACGAAGCATCGAGTGGCAGCAGGAGAGAAATCATTAGTCTGGGATGTGAAGCAGCGTCTGAACAGTCAGTCAGAGGACCGAGGTTCAGACTTGTCAGATCTCGTCCGTTCACAGCTTCGCTCTCACTCTCACGTGAACGACACCAAAACAAACACCTCCGCAGACGGGTTCTCGCCCCGAAAAAATCATTAGCAGACTTCCTCCACCTTGGCTTGTCTCTGGTTTCCTCTTGATTCAGAGAGTCTGTGAAGAGTAGAGACACATCCAGAGTGGATTTACCTTCAGATTCACAGTCTCCTCCACTATCTGTGATATGAAAGACTGTAATAAGGGTTGAAGCAGCTCTTCGCACGCTTGTTATCGCTCAGGGCTCCGCACCTTGTTATTAAACATTAAAGTACAAATTAGCATCCAGAAGAACACAGTCATTTGTGTAATTTAAAACTGTTACTTAGCAACTGTATACAACATACAGGAGAGTGTTATCATCTCCTCCAAGAAGGAGGTTATGTTTTCACTCCCGTCGGTTGGTTGGTGTGTTTGTTTGTTAGTCTGCAGTTATCAGTTTAAATTAGGTGCAGAAAAATGCTTCCCACATCGAAAATGCCAAATGAAATAAACAATCCAACCCTTAGGAACTCCCCTGAGCAACAGCAGATTAAAAATCCCAAACCTCTGCCAATATGTTCAGATGCAAACACTTCACAGATGCTTAACACTGACGTTTATAAAGTCATGTCGTCTCGAGATTGATTGATTTTACGTCAGAACCGAAGAATCCTCGGAGTTAAAGGAGGCGTTTCGGCCTGGTTCACTTTCATCACGAGAATGTCCTTGGCAACTCTCCGACGATTCCAGCGTTTCACGGAGGAGCTGCGTGAATGAACTGCTTTTGAAAGAATGAAAACAAAGGACGGAAAATACTATTATCCTTCTACTTTGACCACATGTGAGATAAAATTCCTCGTGGGCTTTGTCCGAGTCCACGTGTGAGTGCGAATCCTCGGCAAACAAACATCTGATCTGAGATGCAGACGTCACGATTCACCTCCCGCCACCTTGAAGGTTTTGTTGAATCACACGTGCACACGCCATGCAGAAAACGCAGAGCACCACCTGTTCAGACATCTTTGCTGATCTTCATCCGAAAGTAACCTCACTACAGGGTTTTTTGGTTTTCCTGAGATTCTCTGACTTCTGAGGTTTTTTTTTTCTGTCCCGGTAAATGCTTGGATTTCTGCCCCGTCCCCCTGTGAGACTGATACTCTTGGGAATAGTCGAGGATCTCCAGCGCCGACTGTCTGGCTCGGTTTCTTTGTCCCTCGTTGTCATCATCACCGTCATCGAGCCTCTGACGCCTCTCCAAGCTTCTGTCTGGAGCCGTGCTCGGCCGAGCTTCACTTCTGGGTTGTCACCACTCGCCAGAATAAAAACGCACCGGATTCCAGGCGCTGAAGCTTTCCCACTGCGTGAGCCAATAAACAAACAAAAAACACAAACGAGAGTTTCGCGTATGAAGCCAAAGCTGTTTTTCTTAAAGTTGAATACGATACAGGATATTCTTCTTTCACCTTTAACACGTCACTTGCCTAACTGCGTGTCCTCAAAGGCAGAGGAAACACGAGGTGTAGACAGTGAATAATCTCACATGTCACGGTTCATGGAAATCAGGGTAAAATCCCGACATTTCCCCCAAAAGTTTTCCACGGGGGCTCTTCTTTTTGACGCAGGTCTCCTCCATCATCTCTGCATTGTGTTGTGAAGTGGAACTAACTGCCGGCGGCTGCAGCTCCAGTGGAAAAGCGTCGGCGCTGTTGCAGAATCTGCGTTTCCTTTCTGGTTACAATTAAATGATTTATAATCTGGCTGCTCCGTCTACTCGGTATCTGGGTTTCTTCTTCTTCTTCTTCTTCTTCTTCTTCTTCTTCTTCTTCTTCTTCTTCTTCTTCTTCTTCTTCTTCTTCTTCTTCTTCTTCTTCTTCTTCTTCTTCTTCTTCTTCTTCTTCTTCTTCTTCTTCTTCTTCTTCTTCTTCTCTCTTTTCCCCTTTGCTCTCACACAGACCACTGTACAGGGCTGGAGAGGATCCCTGTGTTTGTCAACCGCACAAGGTCATTTTCCAGTTTAAAGTCTTCCAGTGACCGAACTCTCCGATGGGTTAACTCAGTCGTGATGGAAGAGGAGAAGGACATTCTTGAGGATGAAATTAAAGATATAATCTGTAACAATTCTTCTTTAAAATGTCAAGAAATTACTTTGTTAAATATTTCCTGGACACGTCACCCGTCCATTACAAGGAACACAAGTTTAATTTTAGCCAAATTCTATCATTTCCTGGCAAACACGTTGGTTTTGACTCACAACTCCTCATCAATGTCGAGGTCAGCGACAGGAAAATGAGTCACGTAGCTGATCTGTTATCTAAGATGCACGATGGAGGAGTCCAGCTTCTGAGCATTTTCTCCACAGGCCTCAGTTGAGTCATGTAGTCGACCACTTCTGTCGCTCAGCCGAGACGGAAGCACTCTTCCCTGATCATTGCCAGAGTCTGGGATACTTACAGACTGATAAGACGTACTTTCCCACTATCAGATGCAGCCTAATTGCTCTGAGGTTATTATTGTGTCTGAGGGGCAGAGCTGCTTGGTCAGTGCATACCTCTGCTAATTTACCCCAGCAGCTCTGCCCTAGATATTTAGTCCCAGAGTGGCCATGACGTGACAGAAATGCAACACTCACACATTCTCAAGGCTCATGTTGCAAGTTTGTTCAATCTAATATCTGCAGGTCCAAACCCACCTTGGCCTGGTTCTGTCAATGAGGATTAAAATGGGATGGAAAAAAAAGGATTCCTGAGAAGGAGAAGGATGCTGTGACAAAACTGGGTGAAGTTCCCCTCAGCGCTCTGAAGTGTTGTTGCATAATGGGCCTAATGCATCACAGGAGCTGGAGAAAACCACTGTGCTACTGCCCAGACCGGACAAGTATGCTTTGATGCCTCGGAGAAACGTGGAGGTTCCAGGCTCAGTCAGCACTTCCACTGATCCGCCTCAGTTATGAAACACCCGAGGAGATATCACTCACATTTTCATCAAATTGTTCATTTTGTGAGGGCATCAGTTTGAAAATTTAAAATACAGTTTGATCTAAAATAAATTACATAACAAGATTAGATCTCAGTGACCCAGAGCAGAGACAGGTTGTATAACTCTAATCCAAAGATCTATTCTTCTGAGGAGATTTAGGATTTGTGATGTATGGAACTACATTATGTCTTGACCTGAAACCCTAAAGAAGTGGGAGTTACATGAATGTTTGATGTTCTAGTAATAAGTGATAACTGATTAATCCATGACGATTATAGTGACTGTTTTTTCAATTCATTGATTCATCATTTGGCTTTTAAAGCATAAAAAACCCAACCTCAGCTTCCTAGAGGTGAAAGTGACATTGAGCCTAAAATGATGAATACACTTGAAATCTCAAAGATATTAAATTTACTACAATGTCAAACAAAAAATAAGCAAATGCTCATAATTAAGAAGCTGAAATGATTTATGAATCGTATATAATGAAACAAAATGTCTTCTGACTTGATTTCCATATAATAGAAGGAAAAGGAAAGTAGCAATTTCTCACATTTTTAAAAAATCTTTGAAATTTCTGCTTGAAAACCGGTCAATTAAAAACCGTTGCTAATTAGGGTTAAAATGCTTATTTAACTGCTCATTTAATTCAGTTATAATTGAGTGAATCTTCTCAGCACCACAGTTTGCAGACGTGCAGGTGCACTGCATGAGTTTAAACTTTATTAAACAGCTAAATAAAGACAATGTTCACCCACTGTGCAGGTTAACGGGTTCAGGGGAAATAAAGAGAACAAAATGTTAAATTCATCCTTGGAAGTTATCAGATGTGACGCCGGTTCCAGAAACAACAGCAGAGCAGGAGAGACGATGGTGGATCGTGTCTGTCTGCTCCCGGTGAATCTCTGACTCTCCATTGGTCGCAACCGTGGCTCGTACATGTGCGTCGGCCAATAAAGAGTCGTCCATGTTGTGGGTAACATGCCGTGCTGCTGCGGTACTTGCTGTTCTCCACGCACAGAGCGGGAGGAAGTGAGAAGGAAAGTTGGAGCAGCTGCCCTGCTGGCCAGGTCTGCCTTGTAAAGAAGATTTGGAATCTCAGTGAAATTGTACCTGGTTACGTAAAGGTGGTTTGAACAAGAAGGCTACAGCTGGATAGTAAAATAAAGAAAGTTATGTTAATTATAAAAGGCAGGAAATACATAACATCTGTGTTTGATGGTTTTAACTGTTTGATTTGTTTTAAATTCTTTATTTTTTGCACAACATACCCCCAGTTAGCTTCAAAATCTGTTTTTAGTGTATGTTTTATATGATATACGTATTTATAATGTATATTATTTCATCCATTTTTGAATCACATACTTTGGACTTCAAACACACATGTCTCTGCACAATGGAAATTTAGTGGATTATATCCAAAGTCTTTCCTTAAAGGATCAGTATGTTTGTTTTCTCGTTGCCCTATGGTAAAAAAATGATGAGATATAATTCCACTGAGCCTGATGCCAAGACTGACTCATACTGCATTCATACAGTCACTAACAGATATGGACACACATGTGATAGGTCTTATTATCCTACAGCAACATTATGTGTGTGCAGGAGTGTGTGAGAAACTGATCAAACTGACGTAGTTGCTTCCACCAGCTCATGGATCCAAGACGTCAGCGTCAGCTCACTCTCACACGGTGAAGTGTCCGTCTCTCCTGTCCCACAGCAGCTCCAGTGAAGACGCTGCACAGTGAGCTGCTGGAAACACGAGCGTGAGGACGGGGCGAGCTAACAGCTAACACGTGTGAAAGCAGTAACACACTGTGTAGGTCTGTCACAGCAGATAGGACGGGGGGGGGGGGTCTGATACATGAGCTGCTGCACATGTCTCGCTCAAGGACGCTGAATCAGAGCTGATGAGGAGGTTTGAATCTTGTGTCTTTCTCTTGAGAACATTATTCATGGTTCTTAATGGAGTTTGTGCAATTTAGTACAGATCCAAATTAAAGTCTGGATCTAATGGATTTAACTGATGTCAAGGTCGAGGTTAAAGGACAATTCTGGTTTTGTTTTGTGTTTTTTAGTTTTATATATATAACTTTTTACATCATAAATCAGTAAAAATCAATTAAAGATAGTGAAATCTATAAAAATATGACACAAGATGTCATTCATTTAAAAAGTTTATTCATCAAAGTCAGTTAACACATCATGAGGACTATAAAATATTTTGCTTCACTTTACATCCCATAGTTTTACAGGCAATCTTTCCCAAAGAATAATGATCCGGCTGATCTGTATTATTTAACAAGGCCCAGTCAGTGAAGACTAGGGTTGCAAAATTCCGGGAATATTCAAAGTTGGAAACTTTCCATGGGAATTAACGGGAATTAACGGGAATATACGGGAATTAACGGGAATATACGGGAATATACGGGAATTAACGGGAATTAATGGGAATAAACTGGAAATGTTGCGGGTAATTTATACTAACTGTATTTACCTTGTCATATACAGACATAAATATAAACATTTTCTTTTGTCATAGGCTGATTTGAGCCCTGAGGAAACTTTGGGCACTTGACTATATACTTCTGCATCTTTGTGTCATTCTTAACATAGGTCTTTGCACAGTATTTGCAAATGTACACAGCCTTTCCTTTTACATTGGATGGGGTGAAATGTCTCCACACATGAGATAGTGCACGTGGCATTGTTCTGTAGATAAAATGAGAAAAAAGTTTGTAAAAAAACACTAATGCATTGCCAGAGATATAAATAGTTAGCCAAACAATTTGAATCGTCTGTAAACATATTTTACAATTGATGGATAAATGAATGGAAATAGGCTAGATGAACATCCTCAATCAGCATGCTAATATATTTTCCCCAGTAATATCATGGAAACTTACCTGACTAGTCCTGCACACTACAGCAGGCCTCAATAGCCCTGCTATAGAGTGAAGGATGCTGGGAATTATCTGTGCAGGTGATGGAAGAATGCACAGTGGAGGGTTGAAACTCAACATGCAGTGTGTGCTGCATTCCATACATCTTTAAAATAGAGTTTTGAATGATGTTTTTATTGCTCAGCGTTTAATTTGCGTATTTTTTTTTTTTTCAAAATTCCCAAAATTCTCGAGCTAAACTTCCCATGGAAAGTTTCCGGAAAGTTTCCGGAAATTTACCGGAAACTTTCCTCCCCTTTGCAACCCTAGTGAAGACAAAATAAACTTTCAATTTCATTAGTCTCCAATAACGTTTGTCCTCTACCTGAGTCCATACAAAGTTAAGGGCTGAAATATCTCCCATTATTTCATGTTGACATCACGATTTTCTCAATAGGAAATCAAAGAGACAGATTTATGTCTGATGATTTGTTTTTTCCCAGAAGCTTGTTCTCCTCAGATCCTCCTGTTCTATTACTTCTTCTTCTTCTTCTTTCTCTTTCTGACCGGGCCAGAGGACGTTCAGGCCCCTGGAGCAACACCGGGCCCTTTCCCGTTTTGACTTTGTTTCCTAGAAAAAAGTTGGACGTGTTAGATAATTTCTTTCCATGTGGAAAGTTATTTCTGGCAAATTTGCAGATCATCAGCTTTTTAAACAAAATCCACTTCCAGAGGTTTGACAGGTTTAATGTGTTTTTCCTTCATCGCGTTCTGGACCATTTAGTCCTAATTTGATGGTTTGTAGCACCTCCTCCTCCTCTTCCTCCTGCTCCTCCTCCTCTTCCTCCTCCTCCTCTTCCTCTTCCTCCTCCTCCTCTCTGCTCTGTTCACACTGTTTATAATTAGCAGTGTTAAAGCCATTTTTCTCTGGACTCCCTTCAGAGACAATTTGTGACCTTTTTGTTTAAAGAAATTGCCAAAATGCCTTAAATCTTTAATTTATTATTTTCTGTGAAGATCACGTGCGCTGTGTGTGCACATCTGGCTGCTGTGCACACCAGTGTTCTGCAGCCTTCTGGCCATGTTCACGTGACTGGAGCTTTTTTTTTGCTTTATGACCAACCCACTTTATAGTTTTGCCATTATACTGTTATGGAGTGATAATGAGATGGTTACATATTTTGAGAATGGAGTTAATTTTCACCATGTTGTTCTGGCTGGTTTTTGCTGCACCTTCCTCCCACATCGATCCATGTTTGTTTACGTTATCATGTGTAAGAAAAAAACAAATCGTACACATTTTGGAATGAGTTAAAAAACTACGATCAAATATGTAGAACTTTACATAAATTGTAAAGCAAATCTCCTCTGTATTGTTTATTTTGAGAAGTAGGAATGTTTATCTCAGCAACAAAAACGCTGAAACCAATATATCCAATATCTGCAGATTTTCACCAGCCAACTGATAAATGTATCAGGCTCAACCTCAACTTTAAAAAACATGAATGAAAGCAAAAGATTATGTGAAGGAACAGAATGTTATGAATCCCAAACTGAGTCTGCACTTCTAGTCAGTGATCTAGAGAAGCGTCAGTTCCCTGCGTGTCATGTCTGCTCTTCTGTGACCACGCAACTCGTCCTCACAGTCCTGACTCTCTGACTTCTTTGTGTCATCGCCTCCATCTGTTAGATCCCCTCTTCAGAAAAACAGCCTCAGGTGAAGTGGCCCACAGTGCATGTGCCAGACGAGGATGCCTTGGATTACAGGCAGCTGCTGGCTCGTCTATACGCAGCATCTGGACGAGATAAGGGAGGAGAACGCATAGAAAACAGCGTAAATCCTGTTATCTGCGAAGACGTCTTTAGCTTCAGGTCATATGTGAACGAATGGCATCTTTAAACGCTTTGAAATGCTGCACTGGGCTAATTGTCCAGATGAGGAAAGTTGCACGAATGCTTTTCTTTCAGCCACTTCCCTCCTACATGATCAAAGCATCTTAACACCACCAGTGAGAACGCTGAGATAATTGTCTGTGGCTTTTGCTGTTCGAGGCCTCAAACTGCCACCAGCATCAGTGAGAGCTGGGTTTGTGTTACAGTGTGGTGCAGAGCTGGGTCTGTGTGGCACTGTGGTACAGCGGGTGACCGCGGGGACGTGCGGACTGAGCTCTGGAGCGTGTGTGTGCAGACGACAGCTCTGTGAAGCAACCCAGGCAGGAGATAAGAGTGTGTCCAGACAAAGGGCACTTCAACCTGCAACTTTTAGGGCCCGTTAAAGTGGTTCACCAGGGTTTCGCTCCACACTTGATCAGGCCTGCAGGCGGGGGGGGACTTATCTGTGTCGGAGGAAACGAGCGCTTGCTTCATAGATGAATTTCGTCAGCGAGCGAGATGAGTTCCAGGAGGATCAGACGTCTCTCTGGGATGGAAGAGACGGCTGCTGCTGCTGCTCCTCATGCATCTGTCTGATAAGATTGTGGAGGAAGCTGTCGTTGGAGTAAACACCAGTCGCCATGGTAACCTGTATGGCATCTCCTCCGTCCACTGAGTGTGTTTATACAAGATTTTGAGTTGTTTTTCCGATGGTTTGAGACTTGGGGGAATTTGTAGGCGTTCAGTCCACGATGTGTTTCACTTATCGCTGCCGCATTCGGGAAGTTTGACCTCCATCGTGCTGGGGGGGCAAGTGCTTTACAAGGTAGTTTTGTTGTGGAAAATCGATATCAGACACTGATGTAATGTCCCTTAAACTTTTTGTTCTGGTGGGAGATCTTTAACCTTCGTTGATGACAAAACAATCTGTCCCAGTTCGGCTCGATCCAGTTGATCTCGTCATCGTCCCAAAAATCTTTTAGCAGCTAGTAAAAAAAGAAAAATCACCAACATTGCATCAAGTGGCAAATATCTAACGTCCATTCTTGCAAAGTTAAAGAAAGTGATAAAACATTCCTGCATCAATCCTTTTGTACAGATCTAAAAAAAAAAAGCTCGGGCCATGTCTCAACCTTTCATAGTTTCACAGAAATCCATTTAGCAGGTTTTTCATAATCTGAGCCAACCAATAAATGTACAAACAGACATAAAAACATAACCTCCTTGATGGAGGTGATAAACGATTCACGATGAAAGATAATAAAGATTCAATATAGTGATTGCACTCTGTTTAAAAATGTACTATTTTTTTTTTGTTTTATTTACCTCCCAATTTTCTTGCTTTTTCGAGAATAATATCAGAAAAAATTCTTTGGCCTGGAAAATGACCTCATGTTTATATTCTAAAAGCCATATCTGTGAAAACAATGAAGAAAAACAGAGAGAAGATTTGGCGACTGCTTGTCAGCGCGTGCCAGGCAGTATGAAGAACTTTCACTGGATTTACGACGCAGGCAGACGATGTTTTTATCGTCCGAACCAACGCCGGTTTCCTTATTATGACCAAAGTCAGATGGCTGGAAAAGAGCTTGGTCCCTTTTTTACGGGTGTGAAGAAATTTGTTCTTCAGCTTTGGCGCGGCCACTTATTTTGTCTCTCCAACCCTCTGTCACAACAATCAATTTGTTTTTCCTGCAGCCCGAGAATTAACTCCAGCTTCACTTTGAGACCAAACAGTGAAACAACTTGGCTTCGATCGTGAAGACGAAGCCAAAACATTTACATTTTTTCAGTGACTGAAATTTACATTTTCAGTCATCGTCCGGTTTCATCTTCCGACAGGCCTCATCTGAAGTTTGACATGTGCACGTGTGTGTTTGTGGTGTGTGTACAATGTTAAACAGCTTGAAACAGGAAATGTTGGTTTCCCGTCACGTTGAGATGATTGACAGAGGAACTGATCCTTCACAAGTTGACGGGAGCGGAAAAGAGTGTTTACAGACAATAAACAGCCAATAAACACCAAGTTGAACACATGACACTGGAGATAATAATGATGCAGCAGAACAAAAACAACAAGGACCAAAGCCTCTTGTGCCTTTTTCTGTTTCAATTAATTGTAAAGTAAATACAAGAAATAACACACAACAAAGTTAAAGAGCAGCTACAGTAAACAAAGTTAAGTGTTTAGCAGTAGATTTAGCATTGGAGACAAAGGTTGAAACTAAATATTGGACTTAACACAACATTTATCACACAAAAGTTGTTAACCACACAATTGCTGCTCAAACATCAAGTGTAGTAACTGAAAATATGTGAATGTTGTGTTCGCTTATGTAGGTTTAACTTGTTTCCTCTCTGAACTGTAAAAAACACACCAGTCCCTTATTTAAACTTGGTTACTGTTCATAATCCTGCCAGTTGTATTTTTGTGTGAGTTTGTCCTCACACAGGTTCGTCTGTAGTTTCCCTCCTGCAGCGACCTGCCCCTCCACAGGGGGCAGCGTCATGTGAGGGTCTCAGTTCATTAGTAGTGATAAAAGGATCTGAAGAAAACATGATGACTTCTCTGATTTCTAACCTGATGCAGCGTGTTCTTCAGACGTGGTTCGGTTATATGAATCCAAGTGGCTCCAGGGGGAAAAAGGCCAAAGTGAACTTTTCTCCCAGAATTATCTTATTATTACATTACATCTAAATGTCACTTTATTTGAGTCGGGCAGAAATGGAAATAATTTCCTCCTGTAGTGGGTTTTCCTTCCATTGGCTTTCTCTAAAACATGTTCGAAGATCCAGTCTATGAAGTGAAGCTTTTGCATTAGTTCTTAAAATGGAAATTTGTATGTTAAACTAAAACTCTACTAATAGATGAACTATGAGACAATGCACAGAGAAGTAAAGATCACTCTGCTCCAACCAGGAATAAAACATCCAGATTGAAAGAGACACAGATGTAGGTCATCCATTTGTGTGGATGGTATTTTTGTGGCTATTTTGCATTTTTCTGTCGTCATTTTTCATCTTTGTGGTTGTTCGATGTCTCGATTGTTGTCATTCACTTGTCTTAGTAGTTTTTGTGTCATTTTGTGGTTGTGAGGCATCATTTTATCGTGGAGCTCGACCTCTAGGATGATTCCTAAAGTGTCTTTATAAAAACCCTTATGACAAATGATTGAGGCTTCATATTTAAACGTTTAATCAGAAATCTTTATTGCGGAGAACTATGAATAATGCACCTAAAAGCAAATGTACAAGACTTTTGTTTTCTGTAAAATATTCACATATAAATTCACATCTTTTCTGCGATTTGTGAGGTCAAAGGGCATTATGACCTCACAAAATACTTTTTTGGCAATAACTTAAAAATTCAGATGCTAATTATACACAACATTTATCACAGAAACTTGTTTTGCTGTTTAAAAACAACAGTAAGTCTAAACACTGACCGTTGGTTCTACTCAGAGTCTCTTGTGTATTTCCAGGTTTGTGTAGCTGCTTCAACTCAAAGCAGCCAAAATCCCCCCCGACAGGATGATGTCACTGATTAGTCCGTTAATCAGAGTCCACTTGATCCTCCTGTGAGGTTTTTCCATTATCGAGGCGTTTTTATCACCGACTGGAGCTTTGGTGTTTTTCATCACTGACTTTTCTTCGACTCCCTGAAGTGGAAACTCAGAGACGCAGTAATTATCTCTTATTTTGCTTCTGTAGCTGCTTTCAAACATGCACCGAACTCCAGATAATCTCCTCACATTCTCCGGAGGGGCTGATGTGAGATCGTAAACTTCCGACTTCCTCCTGCCAGCCAGCTCGTAGAAACTCTGCAGAATGTCCGAATGAGCTGAATTGAGAAAACAGCAGGAGGTCCTCGTCAGGATTTACCGCAGACAGATTATAAAGCAATATGAGTGTAGTAGTGACTCAGCATGATGCTTGGAGCCAAACAACACATGTAAATTGTGTGGTGATTTTGTGTATCGTTTGCCACGTCCGTGATTGGTGTGGAGAGGACAATTAATAATAATTGGTGTCCTCACTCAGGGCGCCCCCACTTCAAAACAAAAGCCTTCTGTTCTGAAACAACACGGGGAGTGTGGCAGCAGCAGCAACTGCAGGATCAAGGCCAGAGGGAACAATAGTGATTGTGTTTCTGGTTTAGCCGAGTCAGCTTTACTGGGTTATTATGATCATCTCCTGCAGCTCCGGTTGGAGAGCATTCCTGCCACACGGCTAATCTGAAGGTTTGGAGTTTGGATGCGCGAGAGTTTGCATCAAAAATATTATTTCTGATTATTTATGTATTTCTAATCAAGGGGTGCATCCCACTGATCAATAATCAACGATGATGCTGAATCCTGGCCATGGTCGGGAGATGAAGATTCATATCAGCCACTGGTGAAGCCGGAGCTCTGTCAGGATGGAGCGCAGCGCCGGGTCTTCCCTCAAACACAGTTGAAGGAAATCGGTGCAATCTTTGGACATCTTAGGCATTTTCAGTTTATTTTTGAGAAAGTCTTCAGTGGAAAAATATTCTTTCTGGAGCATTTCGAAGAGGACGATCCCGAGCTGCCACACTGTGGATGGAGCAGGCTTGTGGCAGGAGTTCACGTACCACTCTGGAGGTTTGTGTCCTTCGGTGCCACGGAATATAGTGAAAACTGTGTCTTTTTCTATAATTTCGCTCATACCAAAATCAATGAGGCGAACCCCTGGGACACAAGATCCTGTTTCAATTAGAATATTCTCAAGTTTTATGTCGCAGTGAAAGATTTGCCTCTTCTCCAAACCAATAGCTGCATCCACCAGCTGTCTCATCAGGATCCTGGCCTTGCACTCCGGTACAGGCCCATGGTCGACTGTGTAATTGTGAAGGTCCTGGGAAAGGAAAGGTCTCTCCAGCACCAGTATCACCTTGTTGCCCAGGTCATACCACTCCAGTAATTCTATTGGTGCAGACATCCCCTCAGAGTCATTTTTTTCAGCTGCCAGTTTCATCATTATGGCCACCTCTGCGGGTAGGTTCTTCCCATTTAGGCACACTGGTTCGAGGAGATGTTTTTCCTCTACGTGTTTGATGGCCACTGGCAGACAGTCCGCTCTGCGGAAGCCAGCAAACACGGATCCGAACCCTCCTTCGCCAATCTTATCCAGCTGCCAGTATTTTTCCGCAAAGTTAGCTCTGTGGTGGTCTCCTGAAGCCCTCTTCCTTTTCTTTTTTCTTTTTCTAACTCCAAAAGTTATCTTCCTTCTGCTTCTTACTACAGCTGAGATCACAAAAACAAGGAACATTAGCTTGTTGGCAGCGAAAGGCACAAATATCTTTCAATGTAAATACATTTTCAGTGCCTCCTAAAATGACACCAGTCTTTTCTTACCTTGGTTCATAAATTTGAAACCATACATTCACTTTCTGTTCAAGAGTGAGAGAAAAGAAACAATCCCAAGGAAAACTATCTGCAGTGGGTTCATTGGATGTCCCACTCAAATAAGGAGACTGGTTGCAGAATGGATGTTGCTCTTAAATTTGTCAATGTCATTTCTCAGTGTTTTGAGCATCACAGATGAAATCTCATTCCCCTCCAGTACACTAAGGTCAATGTAAAAAGGTCTTTGACAGATATCTCAGAACCCAAACAAATAAAAACAGAACTTTCTCCACTGAAAGACACAACTAACTGAAGTCTATTTATTTAGCGGCCGATATTCGCCTCGTTTACTGCCATCGGTGCATCAGCAAACTTGACTTTCACCGATGGCATTGGCCGATGTTCATTGGTATTGTAACGTCTCCGCCTCACAGACGACACAGAACTTCTTTTCTTATTTGTAACTTTATTAAAGTCAACACGAACATGTCACACTCTCTGACACTCCTCACATCAACAACCGTGTTCAACACTTCCTTCCTCATTCACCCCTGACCCCCAACAAACCAGCCAATGAGAACCTGTCATCTCAAACAACCCCACCCCATTGGTCTAGAACTGTCACATGCCCCACCCCGACCTGTTCACTGACCCTCAGGACATCTCAATACTCCTTTAACACAGTGTCTTAAATAAAGTTTAGTTAAACTAAAGATTGTTTCATAAATCTGATTGAATTTGTGCTCATTGAAAGATAAGAGTGATCAATGGCTGAAATAATTTAAAATAGTGCTTTTTAAATAATGATTTAATTATTTTCCTGGCACAAAAGGGGGTGAATGAATAACAACAAAAACAAAATAAACAAATATCGGTAATGGCTAGATTGTTGTTTTAAACATCGGTATCGGCAAAGGAATTCCAGAGTATTTGCATATACCAATACTCCAGTTTCTCTGCAATTGTTAGCAAACCTTCTAACCCTTATGTAAAACTATGATACGTTCCCAATTGTAGTTTAAAATCATGAACTTACCTTTAGTAGGAGCAACGTCCTTCAAGTGGGGCGCCGTCTCCTTGTTAGCTTCTATCTTTGTCTTTCCTGCTTTTCCGACAACATTTTCTTTGAGCGTCTTTTTCCTTCCCTTAACTCTGCAAACCCTCGGAGCGGGTCCATCAGCCTCAGGGCTGGTCTTTGTTTCTGCCTGGAGTATGTGAGGGGACTCACCAGGATCCATCTCTCTAAAGTCACTGGTCATCATGATGGTTTAAAGTTGTTATTGACAATAAATATGAATATTAATCCAACACTTTCCAAAGAGACTTTCCAGTAGGCCTGTTTTTCAATGAGAATCTTCAAAGGCAATTGAATGAGATCATACACGGATTTTTCTTCCTGTTTGTCTTTGATCTTAAGGTGACTGTTATGACATTGATGGTGGTTGCCACGGCAACAACCAAAACAAAATTTGTCTTTGAGGTGGTTTTAACAATAAAATATATTTCTGTATTATTTGAACGAGTCTGGGTTATCCACTGAAAGTCATGATGCTGCACTATTTGATTACTGCACTGCAGAATTCTTCATATCCGCTCTGTCTTCATACTAGACTTTCACTCCTATTATAATAACTAGAAAGCATAGAGCATTTATATTTTATCACAATTAAGATTTAAATATAATCATTTATAATGATTAAAAATCGCAGATAAATTATACTAATTTAGTTTCTAGAGTCAAGCATTTCTGAATAAACCCCACACCACAGGGCATGTACTCTGAGTCGATCTATGGTACATGTTATTCAATTTATGGGATTTGTGTTTCTACGAAAATGGCTGCTGAGTGGTTTATGGGCCGAGGCCATTACAGCAGGAGAACAAATGGAACTGCAGTGGGGCTGTGGTACTACAAAATGTTTGTGGGGTATTTGTCTGGTTTACGACATAGTAGTACTACAAAGAAAGTATGTACGTACAATAAGTCCAAACTTAGCAGGAATCCCAATGAAGCTGCCTTTACTGATAATAATTATTCACCCAATCCGCCTTCCTCTCTGGAAACCCGTAAAATGTGTGTGTTATTTGGCGACAGGTTGCTGGGTTTCTGTTGACAGTGAGGGCCAAAGGACGAATGAAACAAAGTTTAACAAAGACGAGAGAAGCCGTGGCGGCAGGTGAACCCCACGCAGCGTTCCTCCACCACGAGTCCACATTCCCGACAGTGGATTCGGACACAAACACTGATACTCCGGCAGCTATTTCCACGCTGGCACGCGGAGTGTGTCATATTTGGCGTGAAAAGTATTTTCCCCGAGGGACGGCGATGAAACAATGCTTCCTCAGGCATGTCACCAGCTTAACTCCTGGGGAATGATTACCCTGACGGACGTCTGCAGCTCTCGTTTTACTGCTTTACTCTCGTGTCTATAAACAAAGTGATTCATGGCGATTCGACGTGCAGCCAGATCCAACATAAATCAATGGAAGTTTGACTTTCAACCTCAGATCTTTACTCAACCGACTTTATTTTCTAGTAATATGCAGTGAGTTCTGAGTGAGGCCAGGACTGAAATATAAATGAATCCACTGTTGTTGCCACCTGGGAACGTCATATTTATACTTTTTTTTCTGGGAAGCAGCAGTTAATCTTTCATAGTCACATCGTATTCAGATGAATGAAAACAGTCACTGGGGGATTTAGGTCTTTGGATTCACTTTTATAAAAATATTGACAGCGTCCCAGTGCAAAGGCCTCTTAGCTTCTGATGTACATTTAAATGACAAAGCCTTCTGTTTAAATTAGGAGATGTTTACATGGAGTTTTACAGGATAAATATTCTGGCATATTCTGAGACTGGGGGAAAAGGCTGTGAAAGGTTGAAACTCTGGGTTTGAAAGCCTGAAATCAATATATTTTTAAAAAGTTTTGTGAGATTCAAGCAAACTCGAAGAGTTTTTCTAAACATCTGTATCTGTTGGTTGTCCTACAAGTTAGCAAGGGGAGGCTGAAGGCCGGCGCATGCTTCTGCGTTTTCAGGGGCCCACAAGCGTAAGAGCCCTTCCGGGCCCCTTAAGTACTTATGTATCCCTTCTTACGTGCGTCGCCCGATTTTTCTAACTAGACGGCAAAGCTCCGCAAGCCTCACGTAGCCGGCAAGGCTGTGTTTGGTCTGCTTACTACATCATTTCGGAAGTCGCATTTCCGGTTAATGCCGATAATACCCGCGGAAACCCCGGAAGATTTAGAAGAACGAATATGGACCAAATAGAAGAGCACTTGGCAGAAGAGATCCAAAACTATGTCACACTGAAACTTGAAGGTGACATTGTACAATCTTTATTTGCTCAGATTTCTGTCAGAGAGATAAATAATGTTTTAGTGCTCTGTCCAATCATCCTGCTTATCACAGCCACGTCCACGATGTACAGTCTCCCTGTGGCGTATCGCTAGACCCGGCTGCCTGGAGGTCTGACTGCTGCAGGTAGATTCCAGGAACCAGGAGCAGATATGAGTCCCATACTGGTTTTAATTGGCAGTAAAGCCTTTGAACAGTCCTCCCAGACACACCACTGTGCCTTAGAAGGTTTTCCAGTCTGTTTACATCAAGGTGCACCAACAACCAGGGCTCACAGCAGGATTTGGATGACGCACTCATGGATTTAGCTGAGGCTGAGGAGCATGTATGTGTCCTACTCCTCGAACGGCTCAAATGAAACGCATTAAAAAGCCAGTTTCTGAGCAGCTTGAGATTTAGTTCAACTACGTGAGAAACAGCCAGAGATTTTTATTTGACAATTACCTTGAAAATGAATGGCCATGAAATTTAGTACCAGCCTAATGCCTTAATGGTCGCGTTTGAGGACATTTTATTCAGATTTCTGTAACTCAGCTGGATTTCTATGAACAGTTTCATACTTTAGAACCTCACGTCACTGGTTTCACAACTCTGCAAAGAAGTGCTCCCCCCCCCCACCCCACTAAGTGATCCCTCATCTCATTTACAATTCAAAGTATTTATGGTCATAAAGGGACTCTATGCAGTCCAAGCTTGCCCCCTCAGCCCAGCCCAGCCCCTTCTGACCGTCCTTTTCCTTTCCACCAGGGCAGGGTCACCGACAGTGCCTCTCGTGTTCTCGTCCCTTTGAAGCACTTATGTTGATGGGGGAATGGTGTTTTCCGTGTGTTAAACATTTCAAAGCCGAGGTGGCAAAGGCGATCAAAGCAAATCTGTTGGCATGTGACTCCGGCTCCCTCCGATCTCGCTCTCCTCGGCCTCGTAAACCTCCAGGGAAGATGTTTTGGTCGGACGCCTGAGACCTCTCCTCTCCTCTCTTCTCCAGCGGCTGCAGCCTGATCCACTGTTGATGAGACAATTCTGATGACACCAACTCACCCTGCTGCCGTCTTTTGATAGTAAAGCAAGGGCTTTCCTGAGGAATCTGCCCAGAAAGGGATGTCTATCCTCGTCTTTGAACGGGCAGCAGGTTCCCATTAGGGAGACTTGGTTAGGAAACAACTCAGCGGTGGTGGCGGTGGGGCTGCGGGGGTGGGGGGCTTAACTTCATGAGGCCCACTCCTTATCCTATTGTTTTAAGATGAAGACGCAGAGTAGCAGGGTACAATTTAGGAGATGTAGAGACGGAACAGATGCATAGTAATCCTCCTCCAGCCTAGAGATGTTTGAACCCGGACATGTGGAGGGGGGGGCACAGGAGATGACGGGAAGAATTTATTGCTCAAAAATAGCTACAGGGAGGATCTCTGCAGATTGGCTATTACAGTTGAGGAGGATGTCATGATTACACACTTCAGAAATTCCCCATGGAGATCAAGTGTGTGAAACACCAAAGGTCCTGCATTTATCTCCATCAGAGCTTCCGCATATCTCTTCATGTCTGGAAAGAGGGGACGGATACACTCAGACCATGATTAATGACTTTTTATTTAACCATCTGCAAGTCTGACGACAGCTATTTAGATTTGAATGTGTTTAAATGGGCCTGTATATGTTTTACTTCCATAATCATGAAAGAATAGTGAGATTTTTGGGGGAAATGAACAATAAAAAGCTTATTATTTCTTATTTAAAAAGCCAAACTAAGAATTCTAACGTTGCGTGTCAGACTATTGCTTGGCTGGAAGGTGGAAGTGCTTTGAGATCTAGAGTGTTATCACTCTTTTGCCTTTGGAATGTTTTGTTTTTCTGGCCTTGTGATGAATCTAAGTCTGATATTGACTCAATTTCAAGATCAGTGTTTGGGTTTTCACCAGCTCCTGATGGAACAGTTTGGCTCCTGAGCTGCTCAACGCTCCTTTGTGTTCACCAGCTAGTTGCTCACTGTGTCTGAGCTGTGCAGGTGGCACACACACAGCTGCTTTCATTCAGCCACCTGCTGTGGACGCAAATTAAGCTGATGACAGCGATAAGTGAAGGAAACCAAGACAGCAAAGTGAGGGGTTGTAAAAGTGGAACAATGAGCCATTGGAAAATCATTCGGCCTCCAGAACCTTCGCGTGCTGTTTCAGGAGAAGCTGTAAATGTAAGTAAAAACATACAACCTCAAAAATCCCATGAATGCTTTCTACTTTTATTTCCCCCCTTTGATCCTGTAGATGAGATAAAAAACGAGAGTTTGCGTCTTCCAGAGACAAAATCCCTCAAGGACGAGCAGAAGATATTCTCCTCCTCACCCAGAGAAAAGTCACCTCACTCAGAAACAATTATAGAGTGTGAGATAGAAAACGATCGGTGAGAGACGGCTCGGTTGTGTCAGCCGGGATGTGACAGAAGTTAAACACCAATAATAACGAATAGACTCCAGATGTTGTGTTAAACACTCGCAGCCGTTGCCTCTGTGTTTGATTCAGATTCCGGATTTGATGTTTTATAACCTCTCGTTGTCGTTCACCGCCTCCCCACCCCAAAGGGACAATGATGGGCCTGTTTAGTCATAGCATGAGTCAGACTCATCTCATATGGAATCTGAAATTTAGTGAAATTCAATTCTGCGATGAAATCCACCCGTTGGCTCGTCGCTGCCTCTACGGGTCCGAGCCGCTGAACACGAGGGTGGAAGATGTTTTATGTAAAAATCTTTTTAAGCTACTTGAGTGTTTGTGTCAAGGTTTCTCACTTTCACTCTTATTATTCATGACAGTGGAGTGTTTGGGATAATTGTCCGTTGATCAGCGGGCGTCATGGGGTGTTGGTGTTAAACATCACCTCACCGTCAGCTGCAGTGTTTGAAGCTGTCATGACACAACATTGCGTTTTCGTGTCTCTGTGCAAGTGGACGGAGGAATTATGTTTTTGGGTTGTACACGTCCGTCACATTGTTGTGAACATGATATCTCAAGAACGGCTCGAGAGAATTCCTTCAAAACTTAGAGCAGCTCCTAACTGAAACAGTCATATATTGTAATTTTATTCCTTGAGAATTAATTATCAAAATAGTTATAGCTGTTTAATTTTCCGTCACCTGACTTGATTCAATATCTACTGTGTGAGTAAAGTGGTTCCTTAGAAAGGTTTCCCTAAAGTTACGTGAGCACTTGATCCATCTACTTTTCCGACTCCTTTCCATCAAGTGACCAGTCCAGAGTGTATATGTACCTTTAAATTACACTAAACTACCTGAGTGACATTCACCAAGTCTGAGATGCTGCCTGTTGGAGATCAGCATCCCCTCAACAAGCACAGGCCGATCGTTGTGAAACGTGAAATCCTGCTTTGCGATCTCGACTGGAAATAGCTGTTTACTTAATATAGTTGCCCAAGGTTAGCAAAATACTTTCCATGAGCAGTAGAGAGAGGCTCCTGTCCGTCCGACTGGGAATGACGCTTCGCCTGTGAGAGCGGATTTAACTTCCCAACCTTCGGCCTGCGGAGCACAGAGATGATAGTGTGCGAATGAGGTTCCTGCTGAAAAACATCTTACAGACATCTCTCTCTCGAGTCCTAGATCTCGTTAAATAATAAGCCATTCATATATATATAGATCGACATATAGCTGTGTACATTAATTAACTCTGGGCAATAAGCAAAATTACCTTTTTTAATTTCAAATGGCTTCAGTGCAGTGAAAACTTCTACCAGTGACTGAATCAACCCGTTCATCGTGAGCCTGAAGGTCTGCACAGATTGTCCTGTTCTAAATAGAGATACCAGAGACTGGCTTGTGATTGGTCGAGCATGTGTTTCGGCAGGTCTTCGATACCGAGGCTCCATCCCCAGATCGTTAGTGTGTGGACTCTGGCTTCAAATGACATCTCTTGCACAAGATGGCAG
The DNA here is from genome assembly GCF_963576545.1 of Limanda limanda. Taxonomy (NCBI): domain Eukaryota; kingdom Metazoa; phylum Chordata; class Actinopteri; order Pleuronectiformes; family Pleuronectidae; genus Limanda; species Limanda limanda. The sequence continues at coordinate 5,070,566 of NC_083653.1, read as the reverse complement.
TGTTCGCATCCGGGACGTTTTTTGGCTTCATTTGTGAATAGCGAGAGGAAATGGAGACGTGTCGTCCATCTTCATACAGAGTCTATGTGAGTGATGACGGAGAGCTGGAAGTCGGCACGAGACAAAATATCCAAACGAAGGAGCCAAAAAAAGAAAACGATAAAGACAGAGACGGCAGGAAGAGTCGAGTAACAGCAACTTTTTATTTCTTCAGTGAGCCGTCAGTCCGGCCTGTGGTTGAGTTCGGCCTCAGCCAAATAAAGTATGTTTGATTTCCCACACAGTATCTCCGCAGCTCATAAATCAATCAGGCTCTTGTTACGACACAGGTACAGTGAGTGTGAAGCTTTTCTGTTACAGGTAACCAAACTAAACACAACCTCCCTGTGCTCCAGTTTATTTGGCTTCACGGCATCGACTCTGAGACCACATCCAGCGGCAGTTCCTGCTCGCTCTGCCAGCAGCCGACAGCCAGGGACATGTCTTCCTACGTGCTATAGTTCCAGACCGCTGGCTCGGGCCTGGAAGCCCCCCAGCGTCAGCTCTACCTTTGTCAGATTTCAAACTCACCGGCCCAAGAGAACCAGATCGGAACCTCGCTGCGGAGCCCGGAAGGTCGAGGCCTGATGGTTCCAATGGGAGGTCCTGCTGGGTGTTGGATCAGCACCGAGGAAGCAATAGAAAAGTTTAATTTCCATAAGGGTGTGTGAGGTTTGACCTGTTTCCTGCGACTGGCCCTCACACGAGTCCACCACTTTCTCCAGCTGTGGTAAACAAGTCTCAGGACAAACGGATCCTTTCTGCGCCATGCGTCTCCTCTCACAACCGATGCTTCTGAGAGCAGTTCTCTTTAATTTTAAATGGCTGATACGGTTAATTTAATTAAAGTTAGGAGACGCTAGAGTTGTCCGCCCCATTTTCATGTCCTGCCTCACTTATAGACGTTTTTCTTTTCAACGTTCCTTGTCATTTATTTGGCGAGTGTTTCGTATTCACGGTAGCAGTCGATAATGGATGATGACGATGTTCTGATGCAGAGCAATGCAACCATTCCCTCCTGTGACCTGAAAAAGAGACAGCTACGTGTCGTGGCACATTTAAAGTCATCCAGTCGACCAATTGAATCAACAACAAAGAACTGCATTGATAAAATGTACATTTCATGGCAGAGAAGAATGAAGAATCAAGTTTTGGCTGCGCAGAAAATCTAGAACGGAGCCGGCCTTTAGATGATATTCTCTCGCTTCCTCTCGATGTCCACGACTAAGAAGACTAATCTGTCAGACTGCAGAGAATCCACTTCCTCCACCTGTTCCTCCACGTTGTAGCTGCAAATTTATCATTTTAGTTTCTCTCCGGACCATTTCCCCTGGAGTCTCTCCATCCCTCCCGAAAAGTGGAGCGTCAAAGCTGGAGATTTCAAAATGTTGGACCGAGTTTTTGGGTCTCGAGCCCATGAACCACCTGCAGTTGATTGACTGAAGGAATTTTAATGTTTTTTGTTCCACAACAGCAGTAAAGCCTGGAAAGTCCATTTAGAAACTCCTGACCTGGTGAAGTCACTTATCGAATCACTGATATTGATAAACAACCCCATTAAACATCGGTGTTAATAAATGTCACGGTGACTCTGAGTTATGAAGCCGTGAAGAGTTTCTCCTTCCATCAATCTGTAATTTGTGATTCAAATAAGTGTCATCGCACTTGTCAGGTGTGTTGGAAATGATGGATGTGTAATAAGAAGCAGTTTGGTTGAGATGAGCAAATCTCTATGAAATGTCCGTGTGTTTTACACATTTATTTCCCGACTTGTTTACGCTTCTTCTTCAAAGTGAAGAAGATTTCGAGCTGAGACTCAAACTGACTTCATGCACGTTGGGCTTCGCCAGACGAAATAAATCACATTAATTTCATACTTGGGTTTTCAAAGTGACTCCGATGAAGACGCATTCTTCTCTAGAGGACGATTCCGGGAGGAGAGGGAGATTAATGTCCTCCAGTGATGAACGACTCTCTGGCAGCAACAGACTTCATTTGTCCATGAGACCATGAGAGACAGACTTTTTTTTTCACCAGAACCATGCTCATTGATTCCTAACATATAGTTCATCAAACAATTTGACCAAGAAATGCAATTGAGATTTGATATTTTGCAGTTTAACCATAAACTTAATTATAAATTACTATAAATAAAAAACACAACCAAATACACAAATCTTCAATTAAGAGAAAAAAAAACATTTTTATATTTTTCTGCATTATTTATTCTGTCAAATTAAAGTTTTCTGATCCTTAAACATAAACTCTGATACAGTCATCACCAGCTAATTCATGGAGAGCACATTGAATTCTTCTTGTGTTGCATTGTACCGTTATAGAAATAGTGTTTATATGTAAGTTTGGAAAGACGCAGCCTGTTGGCAGCTCATGTTACAAACATACTCTCATTTATAATGTTCAATTTTAAACGTGACAAGAGGGAGTTCTATAAGAATCATTTCAACAGATGTGTGTGTTGTGTGTTTGGTGATCTCAGATAACAACAGTTTGGCTGCGTCGCACAAGTGTAAACTTCCTCAAATCCAACAAGGAGCTTCTAAAACGCTAAACTTGATGGAGTAGCATCCAGGACCAGCTTCTGAAAAGTGAGATCATGCATTTGACTGTTTTTTAATGCAACCTTCAACAATACAATATGTTAGTTAATCGATTAAATGGCCTGAATGCTAGGTTTCAGGAAAATATCAGGAACATTTTCAGTCCAAGCAGATCTAGTGTTTCATTCATTCTTTTGCTTTTGTGTTTTTAAAGCTAAAATTAGACATTTCACCTAAAAAAGTGTTTTTCAAACTCTTTCAACTCTGTGAGCTTTCATACAGATGCAAAGCTACATCTGGACAGTCGCTGTTTGCAGGAGAGTCTCCTCAGACGCTCGGTTTCCCTCACGTCTCGACCGTGTGTCGTCCATCACTGAGCAGCACCTGGGCCTGGACGTACAGTAGCCAGCCCTGTGGGGGGGGGGATACAGGTCCTCTGTGGCAGAATGTTGACCCCAGTCTCCTCCCCCCACTTCCCCTGATGGACAGGGTGTCTCCTCTGATGCAGGTGTGCATCAGCCTCATAAAGAGACGTCTGTGTGGGTCATGTTTGCCCTCTGCTCATTTCATCATTAAGGTATCGGGATGAGAAAATAAGCACCGGGGGGGGGGGGGGAAAGCTGTCGGCCTTCTAGGTTTACCAAGTTATGAAGTCGCTTTCATGAGGCAGGGGCCCCCCCGGCAGTTCCTATTGAACACACGGCTGTCTGTTTGCAGAGGGAGACCTCAGGGCCGGCCCATCCTGGCTCGCCGCCCCGTGTCCATGCACCCCCCTCCATGCAAACCCCCCTATATATACCACTAACAGCACATTTGCTCTTTTTTTGTCTCTGACGCCGACCCACAGCCTTACAATCCCTTTAATTCTCCCCCGTTCCCAATCTTTCGTCCGCCTGCACCCTCGCCTGGAATGTTTTTACACTGGGGGGAAAAATAAACCACCGTATACCAACGCCCGGCACTCAAATCCTCCCACATCTCCATTTAGAGAGTGTTTCAGCCCATTAGGGATGAAGAGGAGCGGCGAGGAAGAGCGGACGGCAGCCGACTGGACGTCCAGTGTCGTTCTTCCCTCGGGTGTTGATGTTTCTCTCCCCTCTTGCACAGAATGGCGCCTTTGTGAGGGTTCAGCACCCCCCCGGCCCCTCGGCTGGTCGCCTCATCATATCCTGGCACGGGAGGAACGGTTCTTACCTGGGCCTCTCCGCAAATCCACCCAGCGCTCATCACCCTTTGCACTTATTTTTGTCTTAACTCTGAGGAAATGTGTTTTTAAATCATCCTAATCCAGCTCTTCCTTGCCCGGCGTGTTTTCGTGTGTGAAATTAAGATGAAGTGCGATTCACTTGCATTAACCTGCCCGGTCCGAGCGGTGTGGATTTTCCTTGGCAGCCGACGAGCCGCGTGTTTCTTTAGACAGGAAAAGGCTTTCATGTGTTACATAAGGAAATGACAGACCAAGGTATAGTCAGTATCGTCAGGAATGGAAAAAGGATTGTTTTCATTGCCAAAATAATTTTCCACTTTATCCATTGAGTCGAGTTGAAGTCACAAACAGTTCAGAGGGATTTAAGTATTTTTGTCACAGGACTCCGGCTGCAGCGTTCTCTGTGGTTCAGTCTGGATCCGTCCTCCGCTCTGTTCTGCTTCCAGTTCTCTGAGAGGCACGTATATATAAATGTATAGCGTCAATATAAATTTAGCTGTTTTATATCCACTCGCACCGTTTAATCAAAGTTTAGAAGGAAACCATGTTCACTCTTCCTGCTTTGGTTTCCTAGCTGATGTTGGGTTTGGGTGTATCGTGAGAAAATCTCTACGTCGTGGCAGTAAATGTGTTGAAGATTACCTCATCACTCACTTAGACTGTATATAAAAAATCTTTTAAATCCCTCTGATGTGGTAACATACAGGAGCCTACTCTGCAAGTGGGTGTGACTCTCTCAAGTTGTCAGGACCCTCTGATACATGTCTGTCTGAGTCTGGGACCAGGGGGCCTCAGGGTCTCCAAGGTCTTCAGGGGCCTTCAAGGTCACGAGACGTCGCTCAGGCCAGGGCCAAAGTGGGTCATCCTACCATGCTCCAGTGCTGCAGACCCAGGGCCCATCAGATAAGAAGTCTCAGGACATTCCTGAGTAGTGTGGGGGGGTGAGGAGGCTCCTCCAGTGCCGGAGCAGGGATTCCTTTAGAGCGCTGGGGAAACGGCCCCCTGTGGAATGCTGGGATTGAATTGATCCATTGGAGGATCAGGGTAAAACCTGCGGGGGGGCGGATCTGGACTCTCGACCTCGGGTAATATTAGCAGCGGCAGTGACATCAAGTTTTCAGATTCTCCAAACAAACTAAACCAAGTTCATCCCATTCTGGTGAATGGGATACCTCAGGAATTAGAATGATTGTTTAAATGTAAAGTTCATCAAAATTAGATTTAACAATTTTATTTAAAAGACTAGAATAAAAACAAAAGAAGACATGATTTCCTCACCTCTTTGAAAATACAAAAATTCAAAATGTGTAAATGAAAACTTCAAATTAATTGAATTAGTCCCGAATAATTATTTTAAATCGTCCCTGCTTATTATGTCCTACACCAGAGGGTTTAAGAACCAGACAGGGAAAGTTTAAAATAACAAATGTCATTTCTTCAGTGTACTGGAGATAATAACTCTTATATAATGATCAGTAATGTGTCAGATTTCCATCAAAATGACTCTGATTGTTTTTGTAATAATTTCAAGTGTCAGTATCATCTGCCTCACGGTGAACAGCAATGTCAGATTCAAGCACGAAGAGGTTTTTGGTTCGAATCCCAGTTGGCCAGAGTCTAGGACAAGCAGTATAGATAATGGATGGAAACTATATGTTGGAGTTTGAAGACCTCCCTTGATATTAGTACAAATTGAAATTGTTCTGTGGTACATATTTGAACTCATTCTGTGTCTGGATCCTCAGGTTCACATCATGTCTGCTGTCCTGCCTCCTGAGTGTAGAACAGACTGTGATGAACCCGAACTCCTGCAGTCTCACTTCTGTCTTCTTCTCCTCCTTTCTGTCCGTCTCCTGTTGTGTCTGTATTATGTTGCAGACGGGGGACAGAGGTCAAAGAAAACATTAAACTCTCCAACCTCTGAATTTGCGAGAGGTTTGTGGCTGCTGGAAAAGTTATTTTACCTCAACAGTGATGTGTCCATCAGCAGCTGAAATCCCCAGAAGAGACAAAACAGACATGCAAATTGTCCCATTCACCGGGAATCACTGTAACAAAGTGGGTGAATGTAAATATTAGTGAAACCAAACACGGTGACTTCACAGTCCGTCCCCTTCATGTCAGCGCAGGACAACTCTGTCTGTCTTTGTCCAGCAGCACAAGCCACAGTTTTAACAAAGGGCCACAAACGTCCACATGGATCAACGTCATTTACACTGAGCTCTGTGGTTCCACCTCAGGCGACAGTGTTTGGGATCCAGATTCTGAGTCCTGGGGGCTGCTGCACACTAAAGGGCTGCTCCCGACCAGAGGCCTGGTCAGAGCTGAATACCTGCCTTGATAATCCTGAAGTGTGAGGGGTTTACAAACTAATCTCAATGCTACCGATTGTGTCGGAGCCTCCCTGACCACGAATATATAATCGGTTCCGACGGAAACCGGCAATAGCCACAGAGAGCCGGCTGACCTGCTCCTTGTAGCTGTGAGGAAACAAACAACATTACATATCCTGAAAAACAGAAAACATCCTCCTCCGTGTTCGTTTGTCATCTGAAGTCACCAATAGAAAAATCTGTTATTATATCTGTGGTCTCTTACGTTTTTAAAATCGAGTTGAAAATGAGGACCAATAACTAGACACAGTGATCAAAACCAAATCTGGTTACACAAAGGGAAAATATGTCGATCCCAGGGGCCACACAATATAAATAGAAAGCCTCATAAATCAGGTTCACATTTTCTTACATAAAAAAGAAGTAATACTTTAAATCTGTTTTGTTGTTTCTTTGTTAGTATTATTTTCCATAAAACTTCAATACAGATTATTTGACACGATTAAGTCCATAATGTCGTAATAAAAACACTCACAAATCCACAGACCTCATGGTGACATCATCGTACATCGTGTTTAATCAGAACAAGAGTTAAATAAAAGTTGATATTTGATATTCTTGACATATGACTTAAACCATCACTCGATTACGAGACTGGATTTAAAGCTGTGGTGAATGAATCCTGGAAAGTCTGAATCAAACATCTTGAAACAGACAGAGAATTAAAAGAAAATCCTGCACTTGCATCTTGTATGTTTGATTCATTTCAAATCGAATGCAGCCGGGAACAGGAATCAGATGCTTGTCCAGGTACCTAACAGACGGGAACCTGTTGACGTCTGAGTGAAGAAGACGAGTTGAGCCTTGAAGCGAATCAATCTGAAACGAGAGCTTTTCCTGCAGCTCAGAAAACGACCCGGTTCAGGAACCGTCAGCTGTTGAGGTTTTTCAGAAGCTGTATTTTTAGACTCCAGCTGGTTGAAATCCTTTAATACTTGATGAAAACCTGTCTGAGGTGGTTTATTTTCTTTGCCCGTCGATAAGCCTGAAAACGCCCGTGGACACAAGAGTCCTTCTCCTGGTGTTAAGATTATCATACTTGCATAAGACAGCATTTTGTGCAGCGGGAGGTTATTTTGAGTTAAAGGAAGCAGCATTGTTTCTTAAAAAAAAAAAGATATTTCTAGAAAGTCTCATGCTGAGCTGCAACAGCCTGTTTCTGTTTGGTGAAACCATGTGAGATATAAATTCAGATCACCACAAATCAACTTCGGTTATTGTTGACAGCTCCAGTACGGCCAGCGGTGGATGTGACAAAGTAAACTTACGTCATTGCTGTTCTCAAGTAGATTTTTCATGTATCCGTTCACATTTTGAGGACATATTTCATGTACTTTTCGCTTTTCTCCTCTCGCAGCATAAGAAGCAGCTCAAATGGATCAGGAAGACTCTTAGAAACGTCTTTATATAAATGTAGAAGTGTTCCATCAGATAAAACTCAACAAATAAACCAGCCACTAACGTAAAAGAGTTTACGTGCCGGTGGTGTTTACTTCACATATAAAACAAGGCAGAGGACGGAGGCTCTGCTCTGTCTCCGACTTCAGAGCCGGGGAAAGCGCCAAAAACACTGACGCTGCCAAAATACTTCCACCATGTCATCATCACAATCGCTAATATCCATTCATGTGTTGGAGTTCTAAAACATTATTTCTAACAGACGTTGATATAATTTAAGAGCAAATCCCCTCCACAGCATCCAACGGGGGAAATAAGAAAGTCGTCCTCCGTTGCGAGCCGCTACTTTGATGGAAGATTTTTTCCACATTAGTGCAAATGATAGGGAGAGAGGACTGGATAGTGTCACATGAACACAGAGGGCCTTTCATACGAAGCTGCAGGACATCTCTGTGGAAAGGAGAATGCATCCACTGCAGCACCTGGAACCTCCACAGTAAAGGTTTTTTGCTCTCGGAATCAAACGGTGCACATGACAAGACAGAGCTGGGCTTTCTGCTCCAGGCCAAACATCCATCTCTGCCACTGGCTTCTGGCCCTTGAGCATCAACAGCAGCTTTGTGGGGAAACCGAGCAGCAGAATTGACCCTTTGATTTGGTTGTACTTCACGTGCGGCGGCGGCGGCCCTATGCGCTGGCAGGCAGGTGCTCCAGAGTTCACCGGCACTCGGCGCTATGACGTGTGGCAGCGGCAGGACCTCGCTGCCGTATGTGAAAGGTCAAAGTGCCTGTGAACAAGCGGAGCGGTTGTCAAACAGGAGCAGCTGCGGACGGCACCGTCAGCTGAGGCCGACACTCAAAGGGGGTCAGATAACTGGAGGAGGAGGAGGAGGAGGAGGAGGAAGGTCAGGGGGGGGGGAGTCTTCTCCTGGTTGAGAAGGTCAGGGTTGGTATGTGACCCGGCCTCTGTCCCGGGCCACAGAGCAACAGCGACACAAAGCTGCGACGGCTGACATTAACCTTGAGTTTACTGAACCTCCTCAGCTTCTCCTCCCGGTGGAATCGTCAGCTTCCTGCTCCCAGAGGTCAGTGAGGGTCGGATTATTCAGGTTGATTGAACCTGGCACCGTATTAAACCGTGTGGTGTGATCACGGTGTTTGTTCAAGCTGGTGTTGACAAGAAACCACAACATTACCCACAGTAGCTGCAGCCAACTGAGGGGAAACCAACACATTAGCACATCCAATAATTGTTTGTTAGTTGTGCCTGCAGTTGTTATCTTTGTAAATATCTTAATTGGTCTTTATTGCTGAGGAAATAGTTGTATTAAAAGTTTTGACAGTCTTACACTTGTTGTAGTGACATTGGCTGTGGGTTCGCTTTTATGGATGTCGCCGTATGTGTGGTAGTTACACAACTGACAGATTCACAGATATATAGATGTACACATTTTCAAATGTATTTTGTTTTAATGACATTTTCTGACCCATTTAAAGCGAAATGAAAAGACCCATTTCATTTGATTTGAGCCGGCTCTGTGCAGACGATCACATCCTTGCGGTGTGGCGCCGGCCCAGTTCCCTCAAACCGTCTTCCTGCCTTCGCCATGACCAGCATATGAATTAGCTTCTGTACCTGTGAGGCCTTCTGTCTGGGATCTGGGTCAGCAGCACCGTTACCGGGGCCCACAGTGTATCCCTGTGTCGTATTGACTCACTGGTCCCGGGCCAGGGCACATTCACACGGAGACACTGAAACACCCACAGTTTGCTGCTCGGCTCGGGCTCCAGGCTGGGTCTCCGGGGTCTGTACGTCGTGTTCTGTAGCTTAGAAAAAGTCGACTAAGACCACCAGGGCTCGGAGGTCAAACCTGGCTCTGTGAATATAGCATCAATAATAACGATTCATAACTCGGTAAGACGTCGATCTCGGGATTTTAGACCTACCACATATGCTAGAAAGGATTTCAGGGTTCATTAGGTCAAAGCTGGGACACCGAACGATCTGTTATCTGATGGAAATCTCAGCAAATATTTGTCGGACTTATTTACCGCGGCCGACGACGCTGTGACGATACAACGCTCCTCTCTCCCTCAGCAGGACACACTCAGTGACTCCTTCATTCGCTCACTCACACCCTGGAACTCTTTGGCAAGCGTCTCTCTGCCAGCTGACAACCACCGGCCTGTCTCAGAGGGGTGCCCAGCAGCCCTCTCCTCCTCCTCCTCCTCCTCCTCCTCCTCCTCCTCCTCCTCCTCCTCCTCCTCCTCCTCCTCCTCCTCCTCCTCCTCCTCCTCCTCCTCCGTGAAATGTGTTGACTTTACCCACTTTGTTTAGAAAGGAGGAAAAGAGAGCAGTTGGCCAGGGGGGCCTCCAGAGATAGAGAGAGGGAGAGAGAGAGAATCAGAGCCCAGCCACGGGCTTCAGTGAGGCGGCCTTCAGGCTTCAGGTCGCCCTCTGTTCCCTGAACGCTCGGCCTCACAGGACAGGTACAAGAAGAAGAGAGGAGATGGAACCTAATGAAGACATTTACTTGAACCTGCAATGACTGAGCAATAAGCTGAAAGCAGGGACGTCCCAACAGAGCGTGGGCCCAGGAGCTGAGAGGGGAACCCCCCGGGAATGGCTGATTACATTGACCCACGGTAGCGACAACCCCCAACAAATCCCCTTTACCACCGGCTTCCTGTGGTGCCACCCAGTGGTAGTATTTATGATGACACTGTGGCAAACACCAATGGAAGCCGCTACACACACGGTTGACACCAATATTTATCAGTGGTTCGGTTTTTCTTTATACAAACAAAACCTTATTGCATCTGAAGTTATGCTGGAGTCACTGAACTTCACTTTAAGCTCTGGTTTCCCAGTGATTTATTAGAATCTATTTCAGCTTTCTGAACACTGACCCCTCTGTGTTTTCTGTCAGGTTTGTGTTTTCTACGCCGACCACCTCCGACGTCTGTTTCCAGATCTCCGGGGGCTCGGTGCACGTGTGACACTCACACAATAACACACACTGTGGAGCCTGTGTTTTGCAGGTGTAAATTAGGAGTGTGTGCAGTTGAGTGAGGTGATGCGTCTTTAGTGCGTCTGTGTGTCGGCTGGAGTTTGGTTTTGTGCTTTAACACTATGCAGCACCTTACAACACCCGGGTGTGATGTTGTCTCCTCTGTCTTTTCTCCTGGATACAAACAGTCGGTGCACGAGGATACGCAGTGCACACACTTATCTTACAGAGTCCGTACAGACGCCTCTGTGTGGTCCTCAGCCAAAGCTGTTTACAATAAATCTACACAGGTGTGTGTTACATTTTAAACACCAGTGAGAGCTGTGGCATCTCCACGTATGTCTGGATATTGTAGATATCTGACCGGTCAGTATCAAAGTTCAAATCAGGCAGGAATATCTGAGTATATTAGCTTAGTTTCACCTGAAGTCATTATTTTGAGTGGATGGTGGAACAAAAACTCAATATTTAACAGCATGGTTCTTTTATCATCCTGTTCTGGTTGCTTTTGACTCCTCGCTGTTTCACTGTATTGGAAATGGGGGAGGGATCTTCTTTTGCAATTTGGGAGGACATCTGCTGTTGACATCCTGCCAGGGACCAGGGACCCGGATCAGACAGACGCACTGTTATCAGTCGGTCTCCGCTCTGTGGACGAGACCAAACAGGAAATCTGTCAACACTCGGGACGAAGATAAAGCCAGAGCAGCAATAAAACAGTGAGAGGTGCGAAGAGGAGAATCAATTTAAAGGATGTAAAGCTAACAATCGAGAGTAAATTCAAGTAAAGTTGAAATGTGCACGTCTGCAGACTGTGTCTTTGTATATTGGTGCACATCAGACACAGGGAGCTGCAGAGAGGCCCAAAGCCAGGTTCGACCGGCCAGTTCTCCTCCTCCGTCCTGGGCACAGCTCCGCTCTGTCACAAGCCAAACCCTCAAACCACAGCCTTATTAAAAGTTACACAACGGCTGAGCTGATACTCGCTCTGACGGTGCTTTCACTGACACTGATGGATGTCCCTGGAACGGCCGGATCACATGAAGCCCTCATGACGGGGGGAACATGTGGGGAACTCGCCTGAAGCTGCTGTGTCTCTGGTGTCGCCAGGTTCTCCACTCACGTTAAAGAAACATACACTCCGAAATAATTACTGTATAAGATGACATGCCAAACGCCACCTGACACTGAGCAGCTGAGGCGTGGCGTGCGTCCTGTCCGCCACACGGAGGGAAATGAGTCTTCACGCATCGAGCAGCAGATCAAACCCGAGTCTGCTGCTAAAAACACACGAGGTGGCAGGTGAGGTGGGCTGGAGGGAGGCCACGTGGTTTTCGTCTTGCAATGCCTGCAAGTGTGGCCCAGTAAGCATATAAAAGATAAATATGGTAAATGGACTGTGTTTATATAAAGCTTTTCCAGTCTTATAGACGACTCACAGTGCTTTAAATTACAAGTTGCATTCACCCGTTTATACTCAATCATTCAGCACTTCTATATGCAGACTCCTTTTTAAACGTATAGGTGCAAGGGATCAAACCACCGACCCCTCAGGATCAACCCTCTGTACCTCCTGGGCCACAGCCGCTCCGGAATAGTTGTTGAGGCCACCATCGTAATAATATTTCCTTTCCTGCTATGTTTCCATTTGTGTGTGAACATGTGACGTGATTCTCTGCACCATGAGGACAGTACAGGTCGGTATAACGTTCTCTCTTAGCTGCATTTGCCAGATCAGGAAACGTAGATGCGACCACAAGGTCACCAGACGACCCTTCTTTCCCTCAGAGGAGTTCAGCGAAAAATAATAAAAAATAGGCGTGCAGAGGCCCCGGTGTATGTGGTGGTGAAGGGGGTGGGTGGGTGAGGGAGTATCGGACCATCGGTGGCTGAGCGGTCCAGACAGAGAGGAGCATTGTACGACCGGACTCACACTGACCCACACCCCCCCCTCGTGCTGCACCTCCACGTCTGGCTTCTCTTCGTTACTCAAGATAACATTAATTCAATATTAAGACATTTGGAGATGTTTGATGTATTTCACAGTTTTCCTTCTTCTCCCCACATCCTGTCTTTCCCTTCGCCTTCGTATCGACTTCACTGTGAGTCGGTGTCACTTAACTCTCCGTCCTTCTCCAATTCAACAAAAGCCTGCTTGACTCTGTGTGACACTGTAATCGATCCCTTTGTAATGGTTTTGGAAAGATTTATTTTTCCTGTTTTGGAACACCTGAGCGAATACCGACAGACTCCTGGTCAAGTGGAATAAAAACGTCCTTCTCCTTCCATCGAGGAGCCGTCAGTAAATTCAACTTTGATCCTCGGGAATTCAATATTGAGAATTTTACGCAGCTCTTTACAGCGTTTGGGTTTTAACTGAGAACGTTACCTTCAGACTTTTACACTCAGGAGCTGCGGTGCCAGATGATGCAAGGTGTCCGCCGCCAGCCAGCGACTAATCTGTCTGCCTGATCCCGAACAGGATGACATCATGTTGCCTGGAGATCTGAGGAGCGGCTCTTGATTCTCGCCGAGGAGCCGTTTGAAACCTCATTGTTTGCACCTCTCTCCTGGGGTTGGTCGTTTAACTCGACCAATATTGAAGTTATCACATGAGCCGCTGATTTCTGCTTCCCACAAAACAGCTGCTCGCTTGCGTCTGGAGGTCTGGGTATAAAACTTAATTTCAATAATAAATCGCTTTAACAGAATTCATGCACATCTGCAGAGAGTTACAAGATTTTATTTTTTTCTCTTCTCATTCCAATAATCAACCTGTCAACTCTGCTGAGATTCCTGAGGCGGTGATTTACAGACAAGTTGTTATTCAACACGCTATTGTTTAACTAGGCCTGACATTGGAACTAAGTAAGGACTGGAGCCATGTTTAATCCCACGACTTTGCCTTTTTCATCTTTCACACATGCAAAAGGCTCAGAAACTCTATTACACAAGTGCAGTTCAGGCAGTTTGTTTGGCCTGTGGTGACGCTGGTTGCATCTTTCTTTATGAAACTGCAAAAGTGACCTGCAGTAAATGACCTGCAGGGAGTAAAGTGGTACTTGGTCCGCAGAACCCTGAAGATGTGCCACTGCTGCTGTTTCCTGAGTCGGAGAATCAGTTTGTGAACACTCTGTTGTCACTATCCACTTTCTGCTTATTCAAAGTTTATGGATATGGAATTTATCGTGTGTCCAAATTGCACCAAATCGAACACTGCAGCAGAGATAATCCTTTATTTGCCTAAATTTGCCATGTTACAGATGCAAAGAGGACAGTAAAATCAGATATCAGTCAAGTAATGAGTAAAATTGCAATAAATACAATAAATGTAAAGGAATATACAAAAACTAGAATGGTATAGAAACAGAATATAAACACTGTCAGAATGTATACAGTAAAATAAACGGATGCATTTAAGCCATTTAATTGACAGAAATGAATATTGCACAGTTCAGAGAGTTCAACCTTCTAACACTTGGGGAGGATCAGTCTGTCGCTGACGTAGCTGCCCAGTGCTGTGATGGTGTCCTGACGGGGGGGGGGGACTCGTTGTCCATCAGAGAGGACAGCTTCCCCCATCGTCCTCCTCCGTCCCACCTCCCTGATCCTTCAACAACCCACACGCCAACAGTGAGGTCGACAAGATGAACAGTTCTGAAGATATTCAAGCCACAGACTGACAGACGGACATTTCTGGAATAATTAGATAAGACTCGATGGTTTGTTTAAAAATAAAAAAGTCTTTGTCAAAGCTGAAATGATCAAAACCACATTTGTCCTCAAGGCCGGAGTCTTGGAGAGAGACGAGGTTCACACTGTTCTCAGTCAGACTCGGAAAGTACGAAACTCATTACTGCAGTGAGGTTGCAAAATCAACAGCAAGCGAAAGAATTTTCCCCCAGAATCCAAGAAAACCAATTATCTGAAAGTTTGAATAATAAACTAAATACTTTAATTTAACATGAAGGTTATATAACTCGGCATGAATGATTATACATAGACCTGCAGATCTATATTTGTCCTTGCCGGTTGTGTTTCTGTCAACGTATCGGCCTGACCACCGTGACTCAGCCCCGAACACTCAAAGCTCACATATCCTGATGAATACCAGCCCGGGGTGAAATGTGTCTCGGTTTTTCCCACAATGCACTCTGTCACCCTTTGCTGCCGGTGTGTCCTCGGCACACGTTCAGGGCGAGAAGCCGCTGGACCCGAAACAAGCCGCTCAGTGAGCAGGAATGCTGAGGCCGGCCCAGCCATCTCTCTGATGGCTTCTCCATTTGCATAAAACAATATTTGAATTTCAAATATCAAATGAAGCAAAGCGAGTGATGAGTGGTAATGTGGCATAAATGGCCTTTTTACAACTCTGTTAATTCATAGCTATGCGTGTCTTTTCCTTAATTAAGTCATTTCAGTAGAAGGACGTGGTAAATAACCTTGATATATGATAGTGGTCAAAGGATATAAAACATTACAGCTGTAAAATAATTAAAAAATATATCTATGAATACTGCTTTTAGCATCGACAGGTTACGGAATGAGGAAACTAACTCATCAAGCTATTGTAGGTCAATCAATATGAAATCAATATCTTGATGATGTATCTATAAAACATCCCATTCGCCCTCTGGTGGCCCCAGACCCTTCCTCCTCCATGTTACTGGATGGGGCATGAACAAATAAGTCATATTACACATGCTTCGCTACTGTAAAAAATGTGGGCTATTTGCGTTGTTTATTTCAGTTTCTTGACCACAAGCATGTCCTCGTCAGTCATGTCGAGACATTTCTTGTTACTTAACAACCTACACGTACACGGACGCCATTATATCTGTAATGAGCTAATATTGGCCCAACTTTCACATTTAAACACGTCAACAGTGGAGAACACGTCTCGCTGATAGAAGCTCTCATGTTTTTCCCCTTTACAAAAACCAGATGATATAATCTCAGGACATAATTTCCATCTTTATGAAAGGAATCAGTCAGTGGAGCGTCGCACAAACGACTAAACAAGAATGTTTACACGAGGGGAGAACTCTTAAAGCGCCTCTTTGATGAGCCGGCTGTGCAAACTCCTCCGACGCAGGTTGAATCTCTGATGGAAGGTAAACAGTGAAGCTTTGAGCTGAGTCGAGCACAGACAGAGAAGATTAGAGCTGCAGACAGAAGGGGGATGAGATGTCTTCTCAAAGGCCTCTTCAGTGTTCCAGGGGCCCAGGCTCCTCCACAGGCTCCACATGAGGATCAGTCAGTGTTGGTCTGAGAGGGAAACAGGCTACCTTTAAACAACATGAGCCACGGTGTCATGTTGGGGAGCTTTAGAGCAGAGACACACAGAAAACTACTGGAAACAACCTTTACAAGTATTATTCGGCTCGTTGCTCCTTCTCTGCGAGCTAAACACTCATCAAAATCACGACTGTTTGCTGTTCTGGCTCCTAAATGGTGGAAGGAGCTCCCAATCGACATCCGGACATCAGAAAGTTTACACATCTTCCGCCGCAAACTAAACTATTTTAATTTATTTGTAACTGTTTTTTTATCATTTTAATTTCTGTTTATATGTTGTGAGTGTAATATTGTGAGTGTACATATGTTATTTGTTGCTGCCTTTTGGCCAGGACTCCCTCGAAAAAGAGGTTTTTAATCTCAATGGGACTTTCCTGGTTAAATAAAGGTCAAATAAAAAAATTTAAAAAAACACACCTCTTCAGACTATTCCTTGAACAAAAAAATTTAAAAAACAAAAAAAAACACTAACAATTTTTGAAACTAACAATTTAGTAGCACCTAAATGGCACTTACTTATAGCATTTTGTAGTTTTGCTTTATTTTTGAAGAACTTGTACTTTCTTGATTCTTGTTGTTCTTGGTATGTACCCTCGGGGTTGAATGCACTTATTGTAAGTCGCTTTGGATAAAAGCGTCAGCTAAATGAAATGTAATGTAGTGTAATGTATTACTTTTCTACCTTTATTTACAGTTTATGGTCTTAAATTCTGAAATCAGGCTCGTGGAACAAACTGTTTTCCCGGCGAGCCGCAGAACTCGTGCCTCCGTCAGCCACCTCCACATTTCCCTGCATCACGTGACCTTCACACCGTCACTGTCCTCAGCTCCATCAGGTTCAATCACCCTAAAGGTCGGCCTTTCATCGGCTCCTGGCCACAAGTCGATAACGCTATATGCCACATTCCTCCGGGCCTTACCTGGGTAATATGATCCCCTGACTCCGAAAGCCCAGCTCCATGAATGTCACTGATTAAGTCGTGTGTTTTCAGCCCCGGGACCCTCGGGGGTGAGAGTAACATGAGATCTGCTTCGCTGATTAGCGCCACGATGACACACTCTGAGCCTGTTCCCCTGTTTTCTTTAGGAGCTTATCAGCAGAACACTCTCATCTTCGTGGGCAGGAAAGTAATTGTGAGGCTGCGGTTGTGTTGTTCTGCAGTTTTTCTTATTTACAATCTATTAATAACGACTGTGGTCCCGTATGTGCATGAACATGTCGTGTCTTTGCTGCGTGTGCATGTTGCAGCGGTCAGGCAACAATGAGGAACTGTCAGTGTGCACCGTCATGCTGTCAGTCAATCTTGAGCCAGTTAAGGAAGAATTTTAATTATTGTAATTAAGGGATGAGCTTACAACCAGAGGAATTTGAGGGTCATAAACAAGCTCTTGAACTTGTTTACTGGTGATTTGAAGAAGCGAACCATCCTGATACGCAGGCTCAACGTTGCAGGAAGGGATTCGTCTTTGAACGGTGACATTTCAGCTCCTAATGAGAGTAAAATCCCCTCATTTGCTGATTGACACTTGAATCCCTCTGGTTTGAGTCCCTGTATATACATGACAGGTTTTCTCGATACAAGTTCAACTTCCAGGAAACATGTGAACACTCCCCGGGCCCACAAATAACCTTCGGTAGTTGGGAAACCATAGATTTCCAATCAAAATTTAAACGACCTACAGAGCACCAGGCTGTAGAGAGAACCACATTTAACCCCTGAATCCCTTAGAGCCCAGAGCAGGAGCTGTAACCTTTCAACCAGGTCTGCACATCCACTCTTCTCCTGCTTGGGATGTCTGGGCATTTCACAGCATTAATGGGCAGAACGTACCAGGGGCGGGAGGTGGAGGGGGGAGTGGGGGGGTCCAGAGGGCAGGAATTTGCTGGTGTTTAAGTCTCATGACCTGAGATACTCCTGGAATAATAAGAGAGCAAAAGGCTTAGTGAGTATTTGGGGGCGAGCAGGAATGTAGGACAGCTACAAGTGTGAGGAGAACGGGAGCGAGAACAAGAAGAAGTGATTATAAAAGCTTATCCTCCACAAGTAAAATGTCTTTCATCAAAGCCACAGACATATGTTTAACCATTTGATCAATTTGAGTTATTAAGTTTTATCTTCAATTCGATTGTTGAGATGTGTGGAGCGGAGTTAAAATGGTTGAGCTCAAAGATATAACGGTTAATAATGAATTGTTGCTTTCCCTGCACATTTAAGGTGATTAATTGAGTTAATTCCTTGCGATGTGTCAAGTGATTAAGTTAACGAATGAATGCATTAATTGTTGGTGTTTGTTTATGCGGCTGCAGGTTGTGAAAGAGATTTAAAAGTAGAGAACCAATCAGTTTATAAGTTGGCTGATCGGAGCCTTTCACAGCCTGATTCCCTTCTGTGTTTACGTCTGCCCGAAATGTGACAATGTTAAAACCTGTTTTTTAATGGACAGTATATTTAATTTCATAATTTAAGTCCTATAATGCAGTGAGTGTATCTATATTATAAGTATGTTGTACAGTATCGGTCCAATGTAATCAGCAAAACCTCCAAATTATTATCTCAAGGAATGTTCCCGCTAGATTCTTAAAAGCATCCTGAGGCTTTTTTGTTGGACAGATGTGTTATTTGGATCGTCTGGACACACACACACACACACACACACACACACACACACACACACACACACACACACACACACACACACACACACACACACACACACACACACACACACACACACACACACACAGATAAACACATGCATAGGTGGTCCGGGCTGCTCCTCCGGTCTCTGGTGCTGAGAGATGAATTTGCTGCTGCAGTTCAAAGACTGGGATGTTTGTTGTTCTACACTCGCTCACCAACAGTGTGAAAACATGTCCCAGTAACAGAGTCTTCAGCCTGGAGGTCTTTCCAGTGGCCGGTTAACAACTCTGATGTTTGTGGTTGTTAAGTCGTGTGAATTCACTTCATCCACCACCTTGATTTCCTGTGGAAATAATGCAGCTAGGAGCTCTTTCATATATTGTGTGGGATTTGGCGTTCCACTGGCATATAAACCAGTAGCCACCTTATCCAAAGAGTTAATTACCATAAGTGTAACTGTATGTATTATTGCCACTATGATGAAGAAGGTCCTGTGGGTCATATCGGAGGATGTAGTCAGTAAACACTCCTTCAGGTTGGAAGATTTGTTCTTGCTCTTGTCTCGAATGGTTTTGTGGCATGATTTCCTCGTGTGTCTTGATAGATTTTCCACTTTGTAAAAAGAATAACAATACAAGGCGAACGATATGATACGATCAGTATAAGATAAGATCATTTAAGATAACATAAGATATCATAAGATAAGATGATATGATTAAGATATGATAAAGATAAAGATAAGATACCATAAGATAACATAACATGAGATAAGATAGACCTAATCCTTTATCAGTTCCACAATGTCGGAAGTGTAATTAATATGTAAACCTGCAATAAAAACACAAGGAAATATACAAAAAGGTGAAATACAAACACAAGACAATTATGAAAATATCACAAACATATACAATGTAAACAGGATGTTTTGCAGTAAGCTTTCTCTCAGCCGTTGCACAGTGTCAGCAAAGTGCCAGCCGTCCCTCAGCTGAACCGGTTGTCTCGGAGCCAGAGCTGCAGGATTATACGTCTCATCGGGTCGTTGATCCCACAGAGACTTGGCGTCCTGCTGGTGAAGGATGAGGCCTTGGAAGAACAGCCAGGTGCCTGACGTTCTCTCAGCCGACCTTTCCCCCCCCGCTGGGACGGCAGCTCGGCATGCTGCACCAAACGTGACCGGCTAAGTGTTTTCTTCTTCCTCCTCCTCCTCCTCCTCCTCTTGAGTGTTATTCCAGCAGCACACAGAGCCACGGGCGGGTTCCTCACATCTGCTCCGCATGCTGCAGTGAGTCCAGGTCCAGAATGAGGAGCTGGTGGTGACGGTGCACCGAGAGACGAACCAGTACAATGTGCTGGCGGCCCTGTCGGCCGGAGAGGACACAGCCTCGGCCCACACGTGTTTGAATACTTCCTCCGCACGGCTTCATACAGACGTGAAGCTGCAGTCTGGTCCTGATCTTTGCATGCAGCTCATCGACAGAACTGTTAGATAGATAGATAGAATCCTTTATTAGTCCCACAGTGGGGAAATTTGAGGGTTTTACATCAGCAGCGCAGGCACAGTGCAACAAGAACAAAAGAAAGAGCAAAACAACAAAGTCAGAAACAAAAAACAAAAATGAGCAAAAAGAAAAAGTAAACAGTCAAATAAGCAAATAAATAGTAAGTAGCACAACAACTGAACAGTACAATTAAATAATTAGATAATTAAATTAAATAATTAAATAAATTAAATTGCAAATATTGTGTTGTGTGTTAATGGGGTCACAGCTGGTTATACAGTATGTCGAGTTCTGCACGGGAAGTGGTGGCGTGCTCGGTCAGTCGTGTTCGCCGCGTGTGCCGCGCTCCCCTCAGCTGTTTATCCCCTTTATCGCTTCACATAGTTCTGGGGTTCGGTGGTCTGTGGTGCATGTGTTCTCCAGGTGTCTCCGATTACTCCTCATTGAGAATTGCAGGGTGAGTGGGAGCGGAGTGGAAATCGTGTTGGAGTCCAGCTGTGGCCTGGGTGGTGCACGGCAGCAGCGAGGAGGAAGCCGGGCTCAGGAACGCTCAGGAGGCGTCATCCATCAGGTCAACGTGGAGCCTCCAGTTACACACAGATAACACACGGGGGGGGCAGGTTGTGTCAGAATATGTTAGAGACAGATATTGGGGAATTTAAAATGACATTTAAAGATAAATTCAGATGTGTTTCTGTTACTTTCATGGTTTCTTTCAATAGAAAAAAAAAAAGGATATTCCTGTGAAAACCAAACTTCCTCTCCCCATTCAGCAGTAAAGTGATTCTGGAACGGTAGAATACAATATAAGTGCACGTGTGTTTTCCTTGTGTTGCAAAGTGATTTTCCATCAAGTTGAAGAGCTGACAGACGTGTTGCTGTCCTGCAGAACCTCAGTCTTCCCTGGCTCGAGTTCGGACGTCCGTGTTTATAATACCCACGCAGTTTGAAACTAAGCTCAGCCAAAGAGATTAGCACCTGAACATGTAAATGGGAGCTGCCTCCAGAGACCCGGTGGAGCCGTCAGGCCCGGCACCAACCGCTCGTGGGGGGGGTGATCGTAAAGTAGCCAAATGGAAAAACTTTCTCCAGCCGGTCTGAAGTGTTTTCTGAGGGAAACACACACGTAGACCACATGGGAAGGAGGGTTGTGTTTCATGGAGGTGAGACCTCTGTACCAGGCTCCGCTTGAAACGTCTCAACCCTTCAAACATGAATCTTCTTTATTCTCTTTATGTAGAAAATCCACCAGCTGTGAATGACTGTCATGTAGCCCAGGGGTCGGAGAGTCTGGGGCCCCTCAGACTAAACTTGGAGTTTCTTATCTTTAGTTTTGTTTAATTACAAAATGCTTCTTTTGATAATTAATGTAAAATCTAACGTGTATTCACTGAGTGCTTCATGAAACAGTTCAGGAAACGTGACTGCCTGCAGGAACCTGAACACTGTTTAACTGTATGTAGCCAGGCTGTGTGCAATATTCTCTGTGGTTAGTTTAATCCTGACCTGCAATATTTGAAATTCAGTTTCTTCCCACCCTCGTGCTTCATTATACCGTTGGGCGTTTGTATCCATGGTTGCATGCATGCATGGCTGCGTACATCAGCGCGGCACGATCGTCCAAATCCACATTTAAAGAGGAAAGTTGTGACTGGCAAAGCAACAATAACCATCAGTGTCACACACTCTCCTTCCCGTCCACGTTCTCAAACTAAAGACTTGTGTAGTGTCAGTGGTGCACATCAGACTTTCAGAGGACGCTGGTAATGTTTATTCATGCGAACGTACAGTCAGCTGTATGGAACTGTGGAATATTGACTTCATCGCTGGGTGCTGGGAACGGGACAGCTCTCCTCCTGTACAGGGCCACTCTGGCATGTCTCCTTTTGGCCCCGGAGGTTCGAGTTCTTGGATCCTGGGGTGAACTGAAAAGGCAAAGAGGTTAACATGGAAATTGCTCTGTTCCTGTCAATCATCATAGAGCCTGAAGCAGCTGTGATGGACGATGTGACAGCTCCTCCAAAAGTGGAGCCAAATCATCTTGATCGCCCCCTGGTGGCTGGCAACAGTACAAGTCGTAAAAATTGCCTCCTCCATGTCAACAGATGGGACATGGTTCAAAATAACAAGTCGTTTACTCGTTTTCTCAAAGATGGATGACATGACAGCCTTCGAAAAGTGAAGCCAAATCATCTTGATCGCCCCTGGTGGCTGGCAGGAGTATAGGCCATAAACCCTGCCTCCTCCATGTTGGTGGATGGGTCAAATAAATCACGACATGTGTCCAAGGTGCAGGCTCAATCTTCTTCAGATAGACCTGCCCTGTCCAGACCTTCCTGTCTGAGTGGTCCTTGCTCATATAGATGCATCTACTTCCTGACAGTTTCAAAGTACAGAACTGTTTAAAGACCTCCAGCCAAAACATACATTCAACAAATTCAAACTATAAATCTCTGGCTGAAAAAGGCTGAATACAAGTAGAACCGCACTGCGGCCACATGTTGCTTCCAGCCATGCTCAGAGATGTGGTTTGATGTGCGAGCACTTAATCATTTGCTCTGTTCACATGCTGTGAAGGTACACAAGTCTATTTTTACTGGCCGGGCCAAAACGGTTATCGTGACTAAAGCAGGGGTTTGATAAGGTTATACTCTGCAGCAGCTCTCAGGCAGCGGCTCAAACTGAGGTCTGCTATCAAAGAATAATAAGCTGATACAGCGAGGCAGTTAAAGGGGCTGTATGTACGAATGTGGTTTCTTTCTTTGCAGTTTAGTGCAGATCAGGGAGCGAATATTGCTCCGGACCCAAAGCCTGTGTGTCATGTTCGGATGTTGTGCTGCGGCTTAATTGAATTAAAGAGAAGGTTGTAAATGATAATGGAAAACATCTGCATCCTCAGTCAATCAATCAATCAATCAATCAATCAATCAATCCAATTTGATTTGTTGTTCTAGCCCAAATTACACAAGGAGCGACATCCTCTGTTCTTAGCCTTCAACAAACTACCAACAAATGATATTTAAGCTCTGTCACACTGGTTGTTGTAATGAAAGTAATAATCTTCAGTTGTAGATCAGACATCATGACCTACAACAGGCAAAATGGCTTGAAAAGTATGAATATGGACGTCAGAGAAGCACAGGAATCGTGTTATGATATCGGGCCACTTTGATTTTAAGCCAAAGTACAATACAACAAAGAGGAAAACTAAATATAGATTCAGCCAAGTATGGTTTTGTAGTCGAGTACATATTCTTAAAACATGTCAAATACGCTCAGCCTCCTACACAATAAAGAGCCAACAATAACCTCTCCTCACCCACTTTAACAACAAGTGGTGTTTCCTGATGAGACTTCTTCTGTTATCCCTGTTTGTTTCAATGTTCGATTCTTTGGGCGCCAATGAGAGAATCAAACATCAAACCATCCTTTCTTGTGAAGCAGTGAGCCTCCTCTTTCCCTCCGTACACTCTGTGACTTTCTCTGCCTGAGTCCTGATGTGGCTTCGTGGGGACAGAGACTCTGGCAGCTCTGCCTCCGAGTTAAAATCCCTGTGAGACCCTCCGAGGTGAATGAGTGACTGGATCCCACAGTCAGTGTCACAGTGTCTAGACACAGATCTCCAGCAGTCACAGACGCACACTGCCATCTAGTGTTGGAACCAGCCTTCAGAGGACGGGGGAGCTCCTACCTGCAGCTTCTGTTTGCTGTGAAGTGTCCTCCAACATGGAGACTTCTGTCTGTCCTGACTGACTGGACCTGGAGACATCAGCGCTTCAGGGCTGAGATCACATCAAACTCGTCAGAAACAGAACCAGGCGGCTGGAAGACAAGGAATTATTTTAAGGATGAAATAAACACCCTGTGCTGTTTTTTATCCGGCCTCCTGTGGATGTTTTTGAAGCTGAGACAAATGATGCTTGTGTTTATCATAAATTATTGTCATCAGTGAAAAGTTAAGATCAGCACAGACGGCAGTGGAAATACAAACTAATGAATCTGACAAACAACAAAGCAAGATTTCCTTTAATTACAACAAAAACTATTTGTCCAATTGCAGATAGAAAACTTCTGCCACTAGTGGAGTCTCAATCCAACTACATTAAGATTAAGATACATTTATTTGTCCCAAACACATGCACAGACATGCACAAGCAAGGAGGGAAATTTAACCTCTGCTTTGAACCCATCTGGTGCAGGACACACAGAGCAGTGGGCAGCCATGTACGGCGCCCAGCGAGCAGATGTTGGGGGAGTAAGGTGCCTTGCTCAGGGGCACTAGACAGGGTAGGGAGAATCCTCTTGGATTTTTGGACAGATCAATCCAGGTTCGTCTTTTTGTTGTTTCTCCGTGGAGTCGAACCAGAGACGAACCAGAGACCTTTTCTGCCCATAGTCCAAGTTTCTGCCACTAATCCACCGCCTCTCCAACAGACGTGTCCCCTGCTGATCCGTCATGGACACAACGTAGGTCACAGAATCAGCTCAGGATGTTGTGTTGTGTGGAACGTCTCCTTACGACTGATCAGTCTTGAACTCGTTCTCTGTTCTAGCAAAATTTCTGCAACTCCGTTCTGGGCATCTGTGCTCGAATCACGAGGAATGCTGAAATCACTGCCATCTTTCCTTCCCTGAGATCGCTGCCATCCCCTCTGATTTTATTTGGTTTGCAGTTTGCAGCCGAGGACCCTGAATCGTGGCAGAGCGCCGCCCCGAGAACAGAGCTGCTGTGTGTGTGCAGCACCTCAGAAAACACTCTTACATAATGTCAACACAATTACTGGCAATAAGCTCTGGTGGCTGCAAGTAAATTTAAGGGCAACGGGCCAGATCTTTTTTTTTCCACCCCTTGATCTGGAGGCTTTTATGAAGAGGCGGAGGAATGGCACAGAGGAAAAGACAAATTAGGGGGCAAAGTTGATTGGCTTCAGTAAGTTAAGTAGCGTGTCCTCTCCCTCTACTGATATATAAAGAAGCAGTTTAAATTGCTTGTTGGTTGACGGCCCCAAGGGAAGGAGCTCTGTGCTTCAACTTTTTAATGACTTCAACAGTTTCACACGTTGTATTGTCCTGTATTCTGACTTCACCATAAAGACGACATTAAGATGCCAGTGTCCATCCCTCAATTATCTATATGGCGTATCATTTGAGGGGCGCTGGAGCCAATCTGACATCAGGCGAGAGGCGAGAGGCGGGGTGACCACTGGACAGGTCGCCAGCGTATCAAAGGCCGGATATATAGAGACAAACAACCCTCCACACAAACAAGGAATTTTAGATTCTCCAAGTAACCAAAAGTAGTTGGACTGTGGGAGAAATCAAGCCGACCCAGAGAAAACCCACGATGAAAGCGCATAAAAGGGTGAACACCACACGTGACGTGAAATGTGCATCAATGGATTACACCAACTTTTAAAAAGTCAAAAAAAAATTGGTTATACCACCCGATAATCAAAAGTAAAAGACATCCAAACTTTTTCTTGAGTTTCATTTGTCACATCATTGAACTCAGGCATAAACAGGATACATTTATCTGTGTCAAACTTTACATTTTCTCTCCGACACAGTTCCTTTCACGTTTCATTGCAAACCACAAGTTTCTCTGCCGTTACAAGTCGTGCTGCTTCTTAGCAATAATCACATCCTGCTCAAAGAGACTTAGCCTTTCATCTTTCAGTATGAAGGGAAATTCTTCGTTGCAGCTTAATATTTGTAACACCCACCGAGTCCAACAAGCAGTGTTTTCATCTGGAGGAAATCATCTCATGTAAATCCTTCCTTGATAATGTAAATCTCATAATACTCTTACTGACTTTGTGGGTGGCAGCTTTTGTCTGAGAGAAGCAGATTTAACGCTGCATGTTTGTCTTCAGCTCGTTTTTTCATGGAAGACGTTTACAAAAGGTTCCCGGGGACTGAGATGATCACAGCCTGTGTTTCTCAATGAGCTGATGCACAAAGCAGATAATCAGTTTTCACTCATCGAATCCTCAGGAGAGAGTGAAACTGAATTTAAATCAACAGATTCTGGAGTTAACAGCACAGAAATACATCACTTCATCAAATACATACTGAATATCTTCCGTATTTAGTGTCATAATTCATATTTTTACAACCTGGAGTGATTAGAATTTGTCCATGGACTAAAGATATTAGTCCCTTATTGCTTTTCCTTGCACAAACATATTTTTATTCTCTGAGACCTTCCCTCATAAACTCACTGAATGTTAAATATGAATTAAATTACTCAGTTTTGACCAAAAACATCTGTAATTTGTTTCAGTGTAAAACAATGGCGTCTGTAATTGTGACCATGTGATGAAGGGACGACTCTGCTGCTTCACGCTACAGAAGCAGCAGAGTGAGGGAGGCTGTAATATCACCAGAAGCACATGTACAGGTTTTAAATGTTCTTATTCTATTTCTCATTGTTAAAAACAAATTTGAAGACAAACTGTAACACAAAATTCTGTTTTTGTGTCCGAAACACGACCCGTTGTTTTACCCGATCACAGGCACGAGTCAACAAGGCCCAACCTGATCCGATCCAACCGGAATATCATTTCAAAACTGTTCTTCAAACCAGGCTCGATGGGTTTGGGTTGGGTATTCATACTCTAATCCTTTGTATGAAAGTGTTGATCTGTCTAGCTCCTGTTCAATAAAGAAACAGAGTTATTTTGTGCCTCTGTTCAAGGCCTTTAGGCTCCTATGTTAACGTCATTGGTATCTTAATCTCTCCATAAATAACCTGCCTTTAACTTCTCCTTCAATTGCCCTGGGTAGATTAGAGGTGTGAGCCCAGTTTTATCGTATCAGACAGTAAGGTATCTTTTTTTATTTCAATCTGTATTTCACCTTTAAAACAGATTAGACTTCATGGCTTTCTGCACATGCACGTATGTATCATCAGAATATTCTGTCTGTACAAGCTGTGTTGTTTTTACTAGTTTGTCGGTGGTTTCAATTGAGATTTAAATTCTTCAAACTACCACAAATGTACCAAATACAAATATACAATTTACCGAAATCTAATTATGATTCCCCCTGAAACGACTGGAACATTTTGTTTGGATGTTGCACCACTGTGATTTGAATTTCTCTCTGGTTTATTTTGACTGGTTACTGTGAGATTTGGTATGTTTGGGTTGGTGTGTGTGTGTGTGTGTGTGTGTGTGTGTGTGTGTGTGCGTGTGTGTGTGCAGCTGCAGATTCTTGGACCCGATAAACAGAAAGAGCAATCAGACATTTTCATTTTTGTGGCCGTCTAAGGAAGGAGACAACCGCAATTTTGAACAAAGGTACATGCAGGTGACTGCCAAGAGGAAGGGCCATTACGTTTTTTTAATCAGGGTTTTGGAATGCTTTGAGATTCGTCAACGTGCCTTGGCGTGGATTCTTCAAGTCTCATTAATACCAGCTCTTTCTCCAGAAAATCCTTCCTCTCTGTAGTTTTGTTTGTTATGGTGGATCTGTTTCCATCTGTTGCCACTCTTTGATACGGAGATGAGTTGAGAAAGGGTGAGGACGCCAGCAGCCGTAGAGAGTGAATCACACTGTTTTCTTTTTCGTCCACTCTCTCAATGACCAGTCGGCCTGTAGTGACAACATCATCCAGACAAGTCAGCGCCTCCATCAGGACAGAAGCACTTCATCACGAGGCGACGACGGCAAAACGCTAAGAATAGCTTAGTGTGATTTTTGGCATCCTCGTCGCACGTTAAGCGTTTGCCAGGACGTTTCCCTCCAGAGCCACCACCCACTCAGACCTGTGAAATGAAAGACACTTTGAAAGGGATCAAGGGAACTCATCAGACAAATGTGAGGATGGATTCACACCGTTAGAAACTTGATTTAAAACATTATGACTTGTATCTGAGACGTAAGTGAGAACAGCCTCCTGATCACTGTCAATATTTTTATACTTTGGGGGAAATAGAGATGCCGAAGTGGAGATGTGTTGTACAGATACAATTTATAAACCAAGAGAGGAAGTTTCAAAAATGTTTTCAGAATAAAAGAAATGTGGTATTTCTGTGCTGCCTCGTCTTGATTCAACATAAGAACATCTGCAGATTGGCATCAACAATCATCTAATTCCATTTTGGCTGAGTCTGGCTGAGGAGGTGGGAGTAGGGAAGCTGCAAATATCCCTGTAAATAAACCTGCATGAATATTTCCAAAACAAAACACAGCCGACAGCAGACAGAACTGCTTATTTCAGAAACAGCGCTCAGACAAATTCAATTCCTAAATTCCCAGTTCCTATCCACGGTAAAGTCCCTGCAGTGAAAAGACTCTGACGACCGTAAACGATGGCCAGACTCAGAGCTCAGTTCATGAATGATTCAATCGCAAACTCTGATTCAAGCTGCAGTCATCATATTTATTCAGTTATTTCCTGCAGTGCACGACGGGTGCAAGAAGGAAAGGTTCTGTATCATCTATTGTGTCCTGGTGGATATCGAGGTGGATCTAAGGAGCCACTTGTTATGACAATCAAAAAATTGAAGGTATTTTTATGATCAACTAAAATAAACAGCCTTGTATAGAAGGGTTATCTCATGTATAGTATTTGCATGATGTGTTTTCAGTGTTTTTTTGTCTTATATGTTGCATTAAAAGTAAGAAAAACACTTTAAAACTTGACATGTGAGAGGCTACAACAGGAAAACATTACTTTATGTCATCCTGGACATTATTTTTATTTATTTATATATGTATATATCTGTTGTCTGTTGTGTGTAGAACATTGCTCCGGGTGTTGTGTCGTAACCATAGGACCAGATCATTCAATTGTGAGACACAAATGTGGACGATGTGTATGGAAAGATCTTGTAAACAGCAGAAATTCAATCTTGTCATCGTGTGTCACGATAAACTGAACACAGGTGGTGGAACGGACTGTTATAAGTTCAGTCCAACTTTAAACAAACAGATATAATAATTCAAAGCTGGATTTTTTTGAATTAGGCTAAAGAAAGGTTTGAAACATTTAGAGCAATATCATGGATTAGATAGGTGATGGTTATTTTAACTAAAGGAATTAATAGGTAATTAAATAAATGTATAAGAAATTTAACTGGAGTCTTTTAATTATAGAAATATGAATGTATTGATTTCAGATTATTGGGATTTTTTGAGGTAAGCAGTCTCAGATTCACTGTGCAGCAGGACAGGGACCACAGCCAGAGTCCTGATGAATTATCTTCAGAGACGGGAACAAGTTGTCCTGCAGCAGATGGTGTCTTGTTCCTTTTTGCTGCACTTCATGTGAAATTGATAAGTATTTATCTATTTATCTTCAAAGGGACAAGCAACAGGAACTCTAGGGTGAAGAAGTTCATACATCCACCAAAGCCCAACAGTTCCATCATGAAACTACATTTAAACTCACTAGATCCGGATTTGAAACTGCACTAAATAGCAAACACTCATAGATATGAGCCCTTCCAAAATATTTATAGACAAACAGTTAAGAAGCCTTTATAACAAACTAAAAAACAAACAGACGAAAAACAACCTCCTTGGGTTTGCTTAAATTGTTAGAATCTACATCATAGAACTCTTACTTTATTTTAGTGTATTTCTTTTCATACCAGTCTGTTATTTTACACTTTGGTCAACTGTGATTGTTTTTTAATGTTATATATATATATGTACTTTCTATATATAAATACTGTACATAGACAAAGAACAAGGTAACAAATAAATATAATAAAGATAGGATTTGAAATGTTAGACAGTTTAAAATGTTAATTAACTTTATTTTCGACTCTGAAACAGATAACAAATAATATAGAGAAAAACTTAAATGAAATGAAAAGAGGTAAAATAGTGTGTGTGTTGTGTTTGTGTGAATATTCATGGTCTTTACACGTGTGGTATGTTATTATATAACACATTTATTATATATAAGCACACGTTTATTCTCCAGTTGCACGTATGCACCTGCAGCTCCACCGCTCGACACTGGGGGGCGCTGTAGCACCGAGGTGTTTAAATTCCCTTCGTGAGCAGCAGTCGTCGCTAAATCTCCATCTTCACTTTGCACGGAATCGAACCTACGAATCTCTGGTACACACACACACACACACACACCGGTGGAGTGTACATTTGAATGGTGGACGGTAGCCGACCTGCTCAGACACACACACACACACACAGTCCGAGTGAGTTTGTTTCTCTCTGGACGTGAAAACCCGCTGAGACCCGGAAGTTGGATGACACCATGAGACGGTTAGTGGTTCACTTCGGGGTTCGAACCGTGAACTTAACGTAGGGGGGGGGGGGACGCGTCACCTGGGAGAAGACATATGTTCTCAGGGTTGGGATGCTAACTAGCTAACTAACTAGCTGCTAGCTGGCCCAGGCTAGCTACGCACTGACGAGTGGGGCTAAAGGCTAACAGCTAATGCTAACTGTGCGGATGTGAGCTCACTAACGAAGAGCAGCGGATCTAAAGTTCTAGTTTCTCATTCTTAACGGGACACGAACTATTAAACTTTATTCACTCCGGTGGCAGTGACGTTGTGTAGCCCGGTTAGCTAACTCCAGTGTTTCCACCTCTCTGGAGCCAACGCCTTCGCGAGTAAAGTGCATTTCTGTTTTAATCTCTTGTTATTGAACTTTTCTCTGACGTCTTGCACACACACAGTCTGCAGGTTGTTCAGTGAAGGGGAAATAGATTTTAAACTTCCTGCTGCAGCTCTCCCTGGGGACAAAAACCTGAAGAATGTCCCACACGTTGTTTGTCCCGCAGTGTCCCGTGTTGTGGAAGCTGCTAAGCTCGTCTGGACAGTGGACACGTGTCAAAGGTCACCCGGATTCAGTCCAATGGCCTTCTGTGATCCTGCCTGCACCTTCCTGCTGACAAGAACATGAAGCAGGTGTGGAAACACTCACCATCTTCTCCTCAGAGTCCACACAGTTTAGTGCTGGTGACTGTGAAGTACAGTTCAGTGGTGTTGTAGTAGAAGAGATTGTCGTAGTGGCCTCATCCCATATCCTTTTGTTTTAGGTGGATATTATAAATAAGGACGAGTTAGATAAAGAGAGGTGAGTGTCCGATCCACATCCTGGGATTCCTCTTCTGATCACTCATTGTCTGTGTCCCGCAGATCATCCCCCTCAGTCACTGCTGGACCGTTTCACGCACATTTTGTCATAACCATTTCACCTTATCTCTCCTTTTTGTTGTATGTTTCCTCAAAAAAAAAAAAAAAAAACAAGCTTGCTTCGCATCTGCTCCATCTCGATTTCCCTCTCGGCAGATTTCAAGTGCATTACCGAGCACACAGTCCGGCCGCAGCGAAGCGGGTGTCGTCTTGCAAGAGGAAGGGTGGTCCGCAGGTGGAGGTGGGCGCCAAGCTGCACCGTAGAGTGCCAGATGTAGGCCGTGCCCGTGACCCCGGCATGGCCAACAAAGAAAATGAGCTGACGTGCCCCGATGACGTGCGGGGCCTTCACTACCATGACATCTGTGGGCTCCCTGTGAGCTCCGCAGAGGCCTCCAAGATGGCAGGGGCCAGCTCCAAGTACAGCGACTTTGCCGAGGTGAGGATGAAAAGTAGAGTTTTGAGTAGAATAAGTGCTTTTTCCCTCTTCAGAAGTAATAAACCCAGCTCTTTAAAGTCTTGATAACATGCTCAACAAGCCTGTAGACTGACTTTCCTTTTGTGTTCTGCTTATCTGTTTGGTGCAGATGTCAAAGGACCATGAAGCTATGACTCACATCCTTTTTGGAAGGAATCTACGACTTCAAGTAGCCAAAACACTATGGCGAAGAAATGCCAGCGAATTAGTGGCCTATTTAATAAGGTACAACTGTGACATTTTGGCATTTTTTTCACATTTAAGTAATAATTAACTTGTGTGGTTTCTAATCATCATTTTTATTTCCCCCAGATTTCAAGATACGGGGGTGCTGCTTGACTGCTTACCTGTCTTAACAAAAGAGTGAGTCTCTTTCTACACGTGTGACATATCTTTTATGTAAATATACAACATACAAAATACCTTTGGTCGGATTGAAGATACAAACTCTGTAGAAAGTCCGCCATGGCCTTTGTCCTTACTGTTTTTGTTTTCACCTTGAAGTGTTTAGCTCATAATTAAAGATAAGCTTATGCATTGAAGTCCCTTTCTCTTCAATGCAAACAAATTATCTTTAAAGATTAGAATAAACTCTCATCCATTCACGTATGTTGTAAAGTTACAGGTTTGTAGGTTTCATACTTTCATTCCTGTAACTTCTTGTCAGCTTGTTTTGGATGTTTAATATCGCTGCTTTCCCTTTTATCCAGTCACCGTCGAAGGCTGAATTTTTGAATTATTCAGACAGATTGGGCACGTATTGCTTTCTGCTTCTTCTGTCCACGTTACCGATACATAAACGTCTTTACATGTCTCATCGTTCATGTGTTTTGTGTCCCATCAGTCTTCAAACTGAAGCACCATGTTTGTCACTTGGCTGCTGTGTTGACCTCCTGCCCCAAGTGAAAGTGATTCTTGCCAGTAAATACGAAGAGTAAGTGGCTCTGTGGCTTTCATACATGTTTAATGATCCCTGTCTCTCGCTGACATTTTATCTAAAAGCACTGAGATCAAAGTGATTTTTAGCTTTTGCTGCTTTTAGTCTGGAAGATGACTCATCACTGATCGGAGCTTTTCAACCTTTCTGCTTAATAATTCATGAAGTGAACTGGGAACTTATGAAAACTCTTGGATCTGTGTTGCAATGTCTTCAATACTTAAACAATCAAATAATGAAATGCCTTTGATTCATCACTTCCAAATATAATATGCTTATATTTAACAGTCAATTTAAGTAGTGGGTGTGTTTTTATCTGCGTTTACAGACACATCATGGTGGGTTTACACTGGGTTCAATCCGTCATCAAGAAGTGGTGGTCAGAACTTTCAAAGAACGAGAAAAGACTGCAGGACAGTTGTTCAGAAGACAGGTGGGTGCCTTAGGTTTAAATACACGTTTTTTTTCATAATAAACTGTGAAATATAAATCCTCAATTACATTTCTTTGTCATAAAGGTTTAATAAAGTCGGAATCATGGCAAAAATGCCAAATATTCTTATGATTCTGGCTCCACTTTGTAAACCTACCCCATGCTGCCCAGTTAATGTTTGCATGTTTACTGCAGGAATATTGAAGTGATGAAGCAGCGGCTGAAGGACGTGTGGAAGGACGGAGCCCGACTGTGTCTGATTCCAGGATCGACAGGAGAGCTGGCAAAGGTGAACATGATTTATATTATAGAACATAACATGGAATATTTCATGATGCAGTAGATGAGAAAGATTTGTTTCAGTTGGAAAGTTACAAAAAAAACATAATATGTAATTTAACAGTTGTTTAGATATGAACTGTCGAGCTTTATCTGGTCTATTTATTTGAAAAGCGCTTCTATGTTTGTCCCTGTTTATGAACAAAACTAAATGAAAACAGACTGAATCATATTATAGAATGAACATTGTGACACAGATAGCTTCCTGAACTGTTTTACAACACAAGTGGCTCTGCTGTTTGTTTTCGGCTCTCTGTTTATTTTTGGTGGACACAACCAACCACTCCCATCCTAAAGAAACTCACCATGAGTCAGCACAAGTTGAGTCTGTGTTGTGTTCCCACCTTTACATCCTGTTTGATTTTGAAATGGATAAAACAACCAGAGAATATTATAATCACAGAGACATATCAAGAACCTTTTGATGTCCCTGTTATTTTACTTTTTATTGAATAAGATTTAGAATTCAGTTCATTTATTTATTTCCAAAGTACGAGTGATTTATTACCTTGTGTATATCAGAATAATCTTGAAAAATGTGTTTTGATGGCCCTGTGATTTATCCCCTGTGTTGATAATATGTATAAACAAAGATTATTTGAATGCATCCAGCCGCAGGATGTCTCACTGGATGTGACAACAACTAACGTGTTATCTCCACGTTGCAGGCCATCGAGGCTTATCTATCACAGCTGCCCTGACAGTCGTCGAGGAAGCGCTCTTAGGATGTGACCACTACTGCCAGATCATGGCTCTGTTTCGGACTGATAATGACACCAGACAAACAGGACTGGTTCATTCCGTCAACTCAAACCTCTTACTGGGACTGAACTTGATCATTCAGATGACTCCCTTGGTGAGAGCTGGAGACTCTTAAGGAGGGCTCTGAGAGCCGTTCTGCAAAAAAGAGGAAACGTAAAATGACTGCTTCACATTGAAGTGGACCGTCTTGTGAAGGGCATGTTTAGTGGACCTTAATGAGACCCGGTGTTGCGTCGCTCTATGAAGTGCCAACCTCTTTGTCTCTCACTGCACCACTCTTTGCCATGGAATGCAAATGCACTTGTGGATGTATTGAATGCTCCGCTCTTGTTGTTTTGAGCCTGGATTCTCCAGAATCAGGAACTTGAATCTGCTACAGTCTTAAGTTATTAGAGCTCGTTTCCATTTTTTGCCTCTTCCGATGACAGTTGACTGTGTATTGTAAACTGTAAAAACAAATGATTCTTTTAATCTTCTTTTAAATAAATTTGATAAAAATCAAAACTAAGAAAATGTTGTTGATTTTATTGTGTTGTTGACATACGTAATAAGAATGAAGTGTTAGTTTGGAGATGGAATTTAAGCTGTGGAGAAGTTCAAATATATTAGATATTCGGGCAATGATGTTTTAAAATTTGTAAATATAGCGGCAAACTAAAGCATTTGAAGTAAACATATATATATTTGCTTTGGTCGTTCAAAGTGGCTGAACAAGTTAGGCAGGTTCTCGTGTAGGCAGTTATTGACATTTTTTTTAAATAAACTTTATTTACAAAGGTAAGTTTCGTCTTTTCTTGAAGCAAAACAAATTGGCAGATTTAAGTTTTATATTTACAGGAAAACATTTTTAAAATGTCCCTTTAATTTGTAACTGTCTTGTTTTGAGGGGAAATAATAGGAGGAATTTGATTTATTTCATAATTAAATAATAAATAATTGAAACATTTACCATTAAAGTTGTCATTTATGTTTCTGCATTAAGGAATCAGGCACATGGCAAATTATACAAGATGTATAAGTACAAACTATAAAGGATTGAAATATAAAGTGTGCATACATATTTGTGTGTGTGTGTATGTATATATAGAGAGAGAGTATGAAGGTGCAGTTATATAGACTCAACTTTAAACACATAAAAGACAATAACGGCCAGTGACGCCTTCAGTGTCACTGTCATCGTGTGTTTGTTCAATAAAGTTCTGTCCGTTGTGTTTTTCCTCTCCCTCTCCCCCCGTGACGTCACAGCAGCAGCTGATGCACTGCCTCTTCAGCTGCTTCCCGTGAACCCGCCGCTGCTGCTTCCTTTCCGGCTGACACTTCTTCCTTAACCCGGGATCCACTTCCACTTCCACACCGACGGAGAGCCATGTTGCACCGGGAGAGGAGCCCGCTGCTGGGGCTGCTCCTGCTGGCCCTGGTCGCCGCTTCGTGGTGCTTCACCGACATGGAAGCGGGGCCTGGCGGCGCAGGTGTCGCGACGCAGCCCAACGGGGAGACCGGCTTCAAGATCGAGGGCCGGGCCGTGGTGCCCGGGGTGAAGACCCAGGACTGGGTGTCCACGGCCCGGGTCCTGGTGGAGGGAGAGGAGTTCGTCGGGTTCCTGAGGTAGGACACACACAAAACACACACACACACCGGCTAACTAGCTAGCCTGTTAGCGAGGCTAGATAGCATTAGCATTGCCAGCATTAGCATTAGCATAGCGTTAGCCTGATGCTGCTTTTGGCAGAGGTCCCCATGGAGGTCCCAACGAGTCCACATCGTAATACCAGCGGAAGAAACTGTTGCCAACTGGGACGAGGAGGTGTTGTTCATTAGCTCCCAGCAGATCAGGAGTGTCGTGCTAGGTGTCACCAAAACAAACCTGGGCCCCAGGGGAAGTGTTGTGGGTTGTGTGTCTGTGTGTGTCTCTGTGTGTGTGTGATGTAGAGATGAATATTTCGCACTTAACATTCATGCTACATCAATGAGATGTATGGTGTTCAAATAAAGTCGTTATTTAAGGGTGGAAATACACAAATACATCGTTAAAGGTTCAGTTTGTAAGATTTAAGTGAAAGGGACCTATTGGCTGACGTTTAATATAAAATAATTCTAGTGATGTTGTCTTCACTAATATGTTTCACCTAAATTGTATTTATTGTTTTAGTTAATCTAGAATGGCCCCTGTTATATTTACATACTTTATATTAACATCAGGAGCAGGTCTTCTCAACGGAGGCCGCCATGTTTTTTTACAGGAGCCCAGACTGGACAAACTAAACCCCTTTTTTGAGTTTTTATGACAACTGAAGGTTATCACAGGTTGTCCCTCACGTTGAAAGGTGAGGGGGATCAGCTGCAACATGCAACATCACCACTAGATGTCACTAGGTCCTACACACTGAACCTTTAAACACAAGCGGGGGAAGTCCGCTCATCAGATACAGTTAGCTGAAGCTCAGGCAGTCTGATATTAACGTCTTATTATGAATCCTCTTTCTTGATGGTTTCAATGTTCAGGTTTTCTTGAACTTTTTTTCATGATTTTGGAGGATGTTGTCATTGATCTGGATTGAGTTGTTAAGTTGGCCATCACTGCATGTTTATTAAATTTTATGATCTATAAATTTCTTGTATTTGAAGTCTTACTCTTGTCAATATCTCGATCAGCAGGTGCTTCTTTACAGTGACAGATTTGTAGTAGTTCTGGTGCCTCGACTTTCATCTCACTGCTGTGATCTTAATCTTGACCAATTTCGATCTGTTTAACATTCTTATGCTCTCGTGTTTGACTGTTTTGTGTCCGTCCAGCCATCCATGCCCTCATTGACTTGGATGGTGTAGACATATTAGACATGATAAAGTGATAAAAACATCTTTTCACGATGCGGAATAGCAGCACAGAATCAAAATGTGCAGCTGACTGAGCCCTGACAGGTCTGGAGAATAAACCTGTGTGTGAATTGTCTTGTTGCAGAACCGATGGAAGTTTTGCAGTGAATGACGTCCCTTCAGGATCGTACGTGGTGGAAATTATCACCCCAACTTTTAGATTTGAACCAGTGCGTGTGGATATCACGTCCAAAGGCAAAATGAGGTAAGACCTTAATGTCGGGAGACGCCACAAACGTTTAATGTCGAGTCAGCCTCATATATTCATCCGTGTACTGTAAGTAAAGCATCTCTGTTCCACTTAAGAATGTGTGTGTCATTCCACAGGGCACGTCTTGTGAACTACATCAAGACATCAGAGGTAATTCGGCAACCGTATCCTCTTCAGATCAGGGCCAGCGGCCCTCACAGCTACTTCATGAAGAGGGAGACCTGGGGCTGGACAGACTTCCTCATGAACCCCATGGTAAAAACATTGCTGGATATGTACAACCTGCTGTGGTGAAAGGAGATATTGTGTGTTTTTATAAAGTAAGTGTAACAGTTAGTATTAAGGTTTGTAGAAGTCCAGAGTCATCGGTCGAGGAAATGCAGGGATTATTAAAACTAGGGCTGGGCAACGATTAAAAGTTTTAATCGCGATTAATCACATGATTTCCTTGATTAATCACGATTACTCGCATTTGTATACGCAAAATCCAATAATTAATTAAAAAGTAGTGTATAGCGCAATTTTATTTTCAATGTTCTGCCATATGAACGAAAGTGCCATAACATTTGTTGCCATAACACTTTTAACATCAGCATTTAATACAGTAGCAGTTAAATAAAATATTCAGTGTAAATCTCAACTTAACCTTGTTATCAAAGCAAATACAAAATTAAAGCTCAATGCCACTGCCAGGGCATTAATGTTATCCTCTTCGTTATGAAAAATGTATACTCCTCCCTGCGTCTAACGTAGTCTGCCGAAGCCTCACTCCACTCGCTGTTTCGTTGAATGATTTGCTGATATCAACTGTGTGTTTTGCATTTAGGTGATATTTTAGACTGGAAGTACTCCTGTGATAAGAAAAATCACCTTGGTAGTGGCTACAAATAACTTTGGTTCTGTCGACTCCGCCGTCTGGAAGAACTTTAAAATGAAAATGGCCATGTAAAAGCTCCGTACCCTTATCCATGGTTGTTTATCCGCCAATTATTTTCTTTTTTCCGGTTCCGCAGCAGTCAGCAACAGACTTTCACAAAATAAAAGCCTGACTTTCACAATAAAACAATAAATAATCAAACCTGAGTTAATGCGAGATAAAATAATTGTCTGAGTTAAATAAGTGATGAGTTAACTCGATTAAAACGAGTTAACTTGCCCAGCCCTAATTAAAACATTCGATTATAATTCTTGCGCTCTACATACTGTTAACTTAATGACGCACAGCCTCACCTTGAAGGTGTTCTTTTATTCCCTGTATTGAATAACCAAACACACGGATGATATAATCATTCAAGGTGTTTCATGTGACGTGTTGTTCTCAGAGAGAGAAGTTCTTCTTATTAAGTTGTTAACCAGTCAAAGTATGTGCCTTGTAAAACTCTGGTAAAGAAAAATTGGTCAAAACATTTGGCTTCCAAAAATAAATCATAAAACGATCATCCTCCACTGACACGTTCATCCTTAATCAACTGGGTGGTTTGACTGTGAGAGTAGTTTCCTACATGTCCGAATCCCTTGTTTATGTTTAAATCTATTGTACTTGCTGCTCCTGCAGGTCATGATGATGGTTCTGCCCCTGCTGATCATTGTCTTGCTGCCTAAAGTGGTCAACACCAACGACCCAGAGATGAGAAAGGTAAAGTGTTATATCAGTTTATTGTGTAGTGTTGTAACCAACCCACTGTGTGTTATTGGTTATATTGTTTCTGAATGTGACATTTTCACTTCAGATGAGCAGAGTAAAGTTTATGATGAATGCAAAATGTACATAGAATTATTTTTAAATAACCCACTGTGTGTTAAGGTTTATATCGCCAGAAGTGTCTCTTTTATTCTATTGTAAACATGTTAGATGATTTTATTTTGAAATGGTTCCGGCAGAGTCGCCCGGTGATGAAGAGGCTATGTTTTTAGCAACCTCCGAAGAGGCTCAATTTTCTTACGGTGTATCTGAGTTGTTTAAGTTGTATTAAGGTGTACATGGAAAAGGACGGTTCAATAAACGACCTAGACATCAGTAAAGTCTCAACCATCTTTCGGGGGATCTGCTACAAGTGTATTTGAATTTCTTTGGATCCATCAGTTAAATAAGGATTTATTAAGTGGCACCGTAACGTAAAAGTTCCTTTTGTAATGTCAGCGGTCATTCACGTTTCACTGCTTTCTTCACAGGAAATGGAGCAGTCCATGAACATGCTGAACCCCAACCCTGAGCTTCCAGACGTCTCGGAGCTCATGACCAAGCTGTTCTCCGGCTCCAAGGGCTCCAGCAAGGCAAGCAGCAGCAGCAAGGGCACGAGGCCGGCTGTCAAGAGGAGGTAGTGCTGAACGTACCCGACTCCTCAGATCAGCCGACAGAAGCACGAGTTCTGCCATGGAAGCGAGATTTTTAAGTGTCTATTGTACAGTTTTCTTTATTATTATTAGATGTTGATTTCTTTTATTATATTGGAGACTGAGCAAAAAAAAAAAAAATATGTTTTTTTTTTTTCTTCTTTCCGAATGGCACTGAGAAGTTTCTTAAAGTCTGTGAAAGCTGTAATTCTACATTTGCTCTTTACTTTCAAGTGGCTCTATCACTCTTCCATCTTTTCTGTGCTAACCCTCTGTTGTGCATTTTTCCACAGCTGCTAATTCCACTAACTGAAAGAGAACATATATATACATACTCAGATTTTTTTTTTCTTCAGTAATTACGACTGTGAATGAAGATGAATTGAATTTTAGGACTGAGATATTCTTATTTAAAAAGCCTAGATAATTAAATTGCAATGGTTATATAACAGCTTTGTTTTTATTTCTGACCGTCTTGTTGGTTTGAAAGTCAGCACACGGCCTTCTCATTTTTTCGGACTTACTGAGTGACGTGTGATAATTCACATTCGGTACATCCGTGCCTTCAGGTGTAGAATTTAAATGATGATTACTGGCAGGTGAAAGAGTGATAAGAGCTGTGTGTTTGCTTTCAAGATCTTGAGTGTGCTTGACTTTCAATAAATCAGACGGTGAAGACCACATTAAAGTCATAAAACTGTGTCTGTAATAAATGTTTTCACGTCATTGTCAGTTCCTCACAGAAAATAGCAAATCTTCATCTTTACAACTTGAGGTCAACTTCTTGAGCTTCTCTGCATCAGTTGTCATGGCGATGGATCTTTTGACTTAGGACAAGCGTGGTGGTTTTTATGTTTTTCCACTGGAGTGAATATTTAACCGACAGGGTCGGCTTCAGGTGCTATGGACAAAACTATAACAGCCGATCTCCATGACAACTGAACAAATCCACCATCGAATGCGATTGAAAGTAGAGCTCCAGCGATAGGAGTCATGCCTATTTTGATTTTGGTGTGAAAAACAAAACTAATAACATTATTTGGACAGGTTAGTAAAAACAACAAATAAATAATAAATCTTGATATGGATCTATTCTGTTTTAACTTTTAAGTTTAAGTTATTAAGAGCCATACTCTCAGACAGACAGACCTTTTAAAGTTGGTCTTTTCTTGTTGACAACTTGTATTTCTACTCTAAAATAATATATGTAAATGTGTCTGTCCAGCTGGTAGAAAGCTCAGGAATTAGCTAGTGCAATGAATAGACTTTCATTTGGGGTTATTTTGCCAAGCTGCTATTTCAAATGTCAAGAATCAGTCTTAAGACAAATCTGAGGTAAACAAATGAATTAATAGAATAATTCAGGAAAGGCTTGTTTTGCTGCTTATTTTGAAATAATCAACAGTTTGGCCTCAGGCCTCCTAAAATCCTTCAAATCCTTTCTGCAGGTGCTGATTCAAATTAGCGGCTGAAGCCTGAATGAAGTTTTTCACACCAACTATAGCTCATTCGATTAAATTGAACAGCAAGAAAACTCAGAATATACGACGTAAATGATGTCTCCTTATTCTTCTTTAATATTAGAGAGGAAATTACAGATCTCTTCTTCCTTTGGCAACAGTCACGCTATGTGTATGTCTCCTCCTTTGGCCTGTTAGTTTTACACGTCAACTTTTGGAGTTGGATGGTGATTTTCTCAAAAGGAGACAAACTCTCAAAACAAGTTGACACTTAAAAAAGGAGAATTATAAGTCTACATTTTGAAATTGTGTTTCTTGGTTCATATCAGTACACACGGACTCACTTTCACAACATTTCACGGACGAACGAGGAGCACAGATTCCTCCACGAAGCCTCAGAGCAGAACAAAAGGCACAGGGTTAGATACATTTTGACATCACATCATAAACAACAGGAAAGTGCAGTAGAACAACAGCATCACTCATCCA
This sequence comes from Limanda limanda, assembly GCF_963576545.1. Classification (NCBI taxonomy): domain Eukaryota; kingdom Metazoa; phylum Chordata; class Actinopteri; order Pleuronectiformes; family Pleuronectidae; genus Limanda; species Limanda limanda. Next base: position 5,029,087 of record NC_083653.1, on the reverse strand, counting down.
TCGGAGAGACACGGTGGTAATCCAGCTTCAGATACCTTTTTCTAAACATCAATGTGAATATTGACGAGAGCAGAGGTGTGATCCACGGACACGCTCACATGTCATGTTACCACTGTGAAACTAATTCAGTAAGTGCACAGATTAGCCCTTGAGCACAAGATCAAACATCGATAGCAAGAGCAAAGAAAGGAAAAATATTCACTTGACCACTTATATATATATAAATACTCTATATATACTAATCAATTTACATTAACCATTTGTGAACAGAATCGGTGAAACGTGTTCTTTATATTTTAAAATGTTTTAAATGTGTACGCCTACATGATGTCCTTTATATACAGTGCAAGTGAGCATTAGAATAAACAAGGATCGGGTGAGATTCAAAGAACATGTTCAGAGACTTATAAACAACATACATGTATATGTTGTTATACATAATTTCAATACATGCACAATGTGTGGATTAAATGTCTGTTGCCCTTGTAATCATTCCTCCTGGGGGACAGTCCTCATTCTGCGCAAAAAATTATTTTAATATTTAAAGTGTGCACTTGTACTTCTCTAAAATCATCTTATAAGACCCAGCAGGTATGGTTATAGCTAAAAGGCTCATATTATAAATGTATTAAGAACTGGGGTCAATTTATGGAATATATCAGAAAGCAAATGGACTCAACAGCAACTAAAGGGAACGAAAATATCAAAGAATAAAGTGCTTATATAAGTGTTTACCTCCCCAGGAAACATATTCAATATCTGTGATTAAATTAGATTAATCTTGTATGAATATATGTATTTATATAAATATATTGATTCCACACATTGTTCTAACTTACTAAACTTTTTTTTTTCAAAATAAAGGTTTACATCTACTACCCAAAGCCTGTAACCCACTTGATGATGGAGTCCTCTTTTCAAAATAGAGTTCAAGAAAATATCGGAACATGTTCTTTAAACTGAACCAGAATGTGTAACCACCTTCATTAGTTTTTTTTATCTGTGTACATTTCCCACCAACATGTACTTCTATCACAAAAATCACATGCAGCACTTCATGCTGAACATGAACTACAGTACATATCAAGAAACTCCACATGGAGGCAAAAGTCTGGGACGACGCTGCGGCGCCACATCAAGTCACTTTATTGTTGGCGTTTGGGTTTTGTCCGCACCAGTACAGCTTGTCCTCTCCCCTCCTCTTCCTCCTCCACTGGCAGAGCAGAAGCATGCGAAAGGTCTTCTGGAAGGTTTTGTTGCACAGGGCGTAGCACATGGGGTTGATGGTGCTGTTGACGTAGCACAGCCAGTAGCCCAGGTGCCACAGGGACATGGGGATGCACTCGGTGCAGAAGGTGGAGATGAGCACCATGATGTTGTACGGCGTCCACGTGAGGATGAAGGCCAGCAGGATGGCGCTGAGAGTCTGGGCCGCTTTCTTCTCCTTCACCAGCACCATCCTCTTCCTCTTGGTGATCTGGCTCTTCAGGACGGGGTCCATGGGTTTGGAGGTGGTGGAGGAGGCGGAGGGGGAGGCGTGTGCGGCGGGGGGCTCTGTTTCCGGCAGGCAGGGTGCTGCAGGTGGGGGACTGTTCTTTTTAACCCTCGAGCCAGGTCTGAATTTATAAGCGATGCCCTTTTTGCTGTTCTTCTTTTGAGGAGAGGAGAAAAACTGATCTTCTGCATAATCAGTCACTTGCCCGTTCTTGTTACTCTGGACACTGCTTTGCTCTTTGAAAGACCCCTGTGGAGTTTCCAGTGAGGCGTGGTGCTCCTCCTCTTCAGATGAGGTGTAGCTGTTGAAGGAAGTGATCTGGTCGGCTTTGGCCCACGCCTCATCGGACCTGGTGGTCGTCTTGGTGGCGTTACTTTGGTTGGATGAGGACCAGGAGGCCTGACTCCGGTCCCTCCTCTCTCTGGTGAAATGAAAGCAGGAGTGAATGAGAGTTTTCGGTGGTTTAATTCCTTCTGGAATATTTTCTGTCGCCAGGCCTTGCAGCTCTGCCAGGTCTTTGGTGCGTCTCTGCGTCTCCTTGTAGATCCTGCAGTACAGGATAGTCATAACAGAGACGGGGATGTAGAAAGCAGCGATGGCGGTTCCAAATGTGATCACAGGCTCGGTCAAAAACTGGATCTGACACTGTTCCTTAGGCACTTTTCTCTCTCCTACAAAGTACTGCCAGCACAAGATGGGTGGCGCCCAGAGGACAAAAGACACCATCCATGCAAGTCCGATCATGATGGCGGCTCTCTTTGGAGTCCTCTTTGCCCTGTAGGTCAGCGGCCTCGTGATGGAGAAGTATCTGTCGAAGCTGATGACGAGCAAGTTCATGACCGAAGCGTTGCTGGCCACATAATCCACTGCAAGCCAGAGGTCACACGCCAGGTTCCCCAAGGACCAGTAACCCATCAGTATGTATGTGGTGTACAAGTTCATGGACAGCACGCCGATGATGAGGTCAGCGAACGCCAAACTCAGGAGGTAGTAGTTGTTCACAGTCTTCAGCTGGCTGTTCACTTTGAACGACAGCAACACCAGCACGTTACCAACTATCGTTATCAGGCTGACGATGGCCGACACCGTGGCGATGGCTATCACCTCCCAAAGGCCGTGAGCAGTCATTCCGACGTGCGATGTGTTGCCGAAGGTGCTGTTCTCCATGGTGCTGTGTTTTCTGTGAGTGCCTCTGTGTAGAACTTGTTTTCCTGAAATGAAGAAGTCAAAGAAAAACAGTAATGAGACAAAACTGCACACAATAATTATAACCCTCTAATTTTATTATTATATCAGGATAAATCAGGGCCAGATACCATGTACCTTCACTTATTCACATAAACCCTACTCCACAACTTTTTTATTATTATTTTTTTTTCCCCAACTTTAAAGTAATACCATAATTAAATATATAGTAAAAAATAAAATTGTTTAATTAAATGAATAACTAAAGAGCTGTGTCATATGAAAACCTGAACACATAAAATCGGTAATACACACATAATATATAATAATATATATGATATAAATTATAATACATATAATATAATAGGTCATATATAATAAAGTTTGGTCCCGGAACCAATGAGAGGGACAGTATGTCCTAGGACACGTTTCAATGTAACACCCAGCCCACAACGCGACCAGGAGGTGTCACATGCTTAAGTGTCCGGTCACAGCGATGGAGGGAAGAGTGACCAGGGTTCGGGGAGGCAGCTGGAGAAGAGGCGGCCGTGGCGGGCAGGAGGGCGACAGTGCTGCCGGGGACCACCGGGGCCGAGGCCGGGGAGGGCACCAGCGGAGCCGGGGGAAGAGAGACCACTACCGGGGCGGAGGACGCGGGGGAAGCGGCCACGCAGCGGAGTCCCAGGACCGGGTGAGACAAGTTAGGACACATCCGTTAACTCGCTGCACCAAACCGCTTTGAGAATATACTGAATTAAACAACTCGCCTCGATATGAACTCGCTTAAATTTCCCGGAATATGATTTTAAACTATGAAGTTCCTCCTCTTCCATTCGGCCTCGGTTCGGTTCATCTATCAGCCGGTGTTAAAGCTCAATCTCACCAAACCATCCCCAGAGAGGACCGGCCTGGTTCAGGCTGCTGTGGACAACCTGAAAACAAACTATATGAATAGACATGTTTGGGGGCTGGAGCTAATAAAGGACCCCCCCTCCCTCTCAAATATTCATATAAATAAAGTTAAATCTCGTGGACAACCTGAAAACAAACTTTATGAATTGACATGTTTTAAGGGCAGGAGCTGGAGCTGATAAAGTGGCATCCCCCCCTCTCAAATATTCATATAAATAAAGTTATATACACTGGTGCATCTTTAAATGAGACCCATGAGAATATGTAATACAATGTTTTTATATATAAGTTATGTATAGTAGCCTATGTACACCACGAGCACAGGATAACACACTGCAGTTACTACAGAGGGTTTGTCAACGCAAATTTAAGCGTGAGAGGAGCTGTAGTTTCTGTGGACTTTAGGTGAAGTGGGATTTATGTCATCATGATTACTTACACACACACACACACATGATCAACTTCAATCATAATGTGTAGGGTTAGATCTCACAGATTGAAACCTTCCTGGAGGATCATCATCATCATCTCCTACAGCACTTAAACACTGTCAGTGTCTGAGCCTCGGATGTGACACGAGAGCGTGCGTCTTAATTCCCATCAGTCAGTGAATGCACCTGCCGCACCAGGAGGGAAACAATGGGGGTCCTGTGATTGCAATCATACAAATTCCATTCGGTTCATAGGGGCTCTGTGATTGCAATCATAATCATAACCGTCGGTGCATCCATAGCTACCGTGTGGTCTTAGATGGTATTGTGGAGCATGCTTTTATCTTGTTGGCACCATTTAAAAAAGAAAAGAAAGAGAGAATGAAACCACAGCTTTATCAGACCGGCACAACCTGTGTTGCACGTTCCCATGACAACCTAATTAACAAGGTTTTTTTTGCAGTCTTCTTACAAAATGGGATGAAGTCTGTGACGCAGACACATTTAATGAGTTCAGTCTTGGTTCCACTGTCCAAATCTCCACCATACACTGGGACATGGCTTTTACCTTGAATCTTTGGTTAGACTTCCTCACCAACTATGAATAAGTGCTTGGTATTTACTTTTAAATGTCAGAGGAAACTTTTACATTGGGCAAAACTTTGGTCAAAGGAGCGTTTCTGAGTGTGTAGAAAGGATTTCTGAACTTTGAAAGCCTTTGGAGAAGTGCTTCTCTTCCCTTTGTCCCAACATAACATTATATAAGAGTAAAACAAATTTGACGAAGCTTAGGATTTTATTATTTTGGCTTCTAAATGGTTAAAATGAGCCTTTTGACTAAATTGAAACTCCCAGTTAGACTGAGGTTAAGGTTCAGCCAGAGCAGAACGCAGACAAGAGACAGTGTGGGTGTAAAACTTTTAACTCTCTTTAAACCTGTTCATCGGCTTTACCTGAATGATAAATAACAATATAAACAATCAATATTTCCCGCATGAGTCAGAATCAGTCCCACCCATAGAGTGTATCTCATAATGTACGGCATGACTGCTCCCCTATAGTGTAGCCAAAGTGTATTGATCGCCCCCTGGTGGCTGGCTGAATACAGTTAATAAACGCTGCTCCTCCATGTTAGCAGATGGACAATCTATACAAACAGATTTTTAAATGTGAATACGTAGATGCAGGTCAAGATTTTGCCTCTAAAAGACCCCAAAAGCAAATTTGCTGGGTTATGAAGAGTAAGAGGAGATGCATTGTCCGTCTTAATATAAAGTCTATGGTCCCATCGTTCTCTTAAATTTGCAGCACAATGGATTGGATTCAATCAGATCCAGGGTCAAGTTGCAACCAGACAATAAACACAATGACTGTACCCTCAATCCTCATAGAAATGCATGAGGAGTGCAACTTGGTGCGACTCCACCTGTTGGACAGACGATATGATAAGTAACTGTGGTGTGTCATTTTTAAGGGATTTGATTCGCATGTTGCTCATCACGTGTCCTCCCATGTTCTCCTTCAGGGTCAAGATGAAGAAGTCGACTTCCAGGAGGACGGTAACAGGCGGCAGGTTTTCTCCAGGAGGAAACTGGAGACCAACTGGGATCGATACGAGGAGTCGGAGAGACCGGAACCTGAGGACGACACGCCCGCCCAGAGAGGAACAGATTACCACGTCCTGCTGGAGTCGGCAGGTAAGACGTGGACATGAAGAGCAGGGGATTGGTTGGGTTGGTTTTGCCGACCGCACCTGTGCTGCTCAGTCAGGAGGAGTCAGGTGACGGCGCTGATCTTTCCAGAACAACCAAATAGTCCTGATCACGCTGACTCTACTGTGCCTAGATTTGGGCTTAAATTCTCGACAACTGCTCGTAAACTCAAGTCCGTCGACGCTTCACTTGCTCGGGTCCTTGGCCTCACACCTGTTGATTCTGAAGTCGATCAGATGAGAAGTTGTTGAGAAATCAAAGCACGGAGACAGATTTCTCTATTATTAAGATAATTATAAAATCCACTGGATTAAAAGAACAGCTCAAGCATTTTATCCTTTTGTTTTGACTTGTGTATTAGCCACGATGAAAATACACTGTCAAATACTCCACTGTACTTTACTGAAGTTCTCTCTGTATCCTAATTGGTTCAAAGGAATCGTCTGTGGTCGTAGGGACTTTAATTGCCCTGTCTGTGTGGACACTGCTGTCAGATGGCTGCGGAGTAGATGCTTGTTTGTCCTTGTTTGCTCATTTCAGCCTCAGTGGTCAGTGTTTGGCTCCCTGGGCTCCGCGGTCTCATCCCCACGCCTGTGTTAATATTTCTTCCTCCCAAAGGAGCGAGAGGGCTCAGTGCGTCTTATTAACATTAAGATTAAGATAAATGTATTTGTCCCAAACACATGCAAAGACATGCACAAGCACACTCATGCAAGGAGGGAAATTTAACCTCTGCTTTAAACCCATCTGGTGCAGGACACACAGAGCAGTGGGCAGCCATGTACGGCGCCCGGGGAGCAGATGTTGGGGGAGTAAGGTGCCTTGCTCAGGGGCACTAGACAGGGTAGGGTGAATCCTCTTGGATTTTTGGACAGATCAATCCAGGTTCGTCTTTTTGTTGTTTCTCCGAGGAGTCGAACCAGAGACGAACCAGAGACCTTTTCTGCCCATAGTCCAAGTTTCTGCCACTAGTCCACCGCATTTTAGAGCCGAGCTGGAGATTCTCAGAGTCCTGATGTCTGACTGTACATTAAACTCACGTCTAGTTGAGTTAAAGCAACACTAGGTAACGTTTGCTGAGCAACAGCGCCCTCTGCAGCCACATGTGGTGATTCATTCTGGTTTAGTGGGTTTCATTTAGAGGAAAAACAAAACCTATCAAGGTGTTCACAGGAGCTCTGACTGTTTACTCATGGGTATTAACCATGATCCCCTGGTTCCCAAACCAGAACAACTGCAGTAACTAATCCAAGTTTCCTAGCTGAATATTTACCATAACCCTATGTTTTTAATGACTTCTATGTCTTTTTCACTGATCTACAGTTCAGCTTTACTCTTCAACTTGATGGACCTAATTCTGATTATTAAAGCTGCGCCTATCAATCAGTTGAACACTAAATCGTACCTGCTTGCTTAAGTTACATGGAGCAATAACAGACATTCAGGGTGAGGACGGAGTGGGAGTGAAGGAGGAAACGTTCTCCCTATTCCAAGTCAGTGAACCAAACTCCTTTTGAAGCTGCTATTTTAAGGGTTAAATCCTGTGGTTCGCTAAAGCTCAGCATCATTTCCACTTCAATGCACTGTGGCACCCCCCCGCATTCTGTATCTATAGTGAACAATCTGATCAGTATAAAAACTCTTTTATTTTTGCATTCTCTTATTAGTCTTTATTTTCTGCGCTTTGTTTGCAGAGTTTATTGAGAGAACACAAGTTAACGCTAGGGTCAAGGTACATGGTACTTGAATCTGACTCTGGTGCAGTTCCTCTACTTCAGTGTTTTTGTTACAGGAACAAATTTCACTTCTCTTTGTTTCCCCTTCACCCAGTGTCCTCTCATCACGGCTGAGTAGGTTTCATAACATACTGCTGCAGGTAGCGGAGTTCATCATGTTTGGTGGAGACATCTAAAAAGATCCAGTGTTCAAACATTGAATTGATAGAAAATAAAAGGGGTTGATTGTGACTGAGATGCTTTATTGTAACCGGGGTCAATAAAAGTCATCCATTAATGTGGAGGTGCTTGAGTTTCCTTTAATCCCAAATAGATGTGGCATATAAATGAGATGCTACTTTCTATGCACATTTTATGTATTTCATTTTCAATTGTCAAACTGTGAATTAGTTAGATAGAAAAACATTTTCAGTTTCAGTTAAACACTTCCAATTAGTTTATTTAATTTAACTGTAAATAATCATTTAAAGTTAATCTAACACTGTTAAATATGTGTCATATTAGGAAAGGAAGCACTTTATAATACATATATTAACCCCAGATGAGGGTTTTATGCCATTAACTGTGTATTTTTCTCACGCCATTAGAGTGTTGAAGAGCAGCGTTGTCTCTCCCGCTCTCTCGTAGTGAAAATGCCAAAGGTGCTCCTGTGAGTTGTTTGACTCCCATCTCTCGTCTCTGTGTTTTGCCCACATTGTCAGATTAGTCATGCCGCTCTGTCGAGGATACTTAATTGCACGTGGGAGGCGATGCTTTCGAGAGTTGTTTTTCTGGCCAATTAACGTCGCCATGAAATCAAGAATTTTCGCCACGGAAACCTCCCTTTTCCTCCCGGCTAAAGTTCTCACAGATTGTTTCCCATTGTGGAGCTTATGTCATCATCGCTGCTTGTATCCAAGGTGCTGAAGTGCTCTGTTTGTTTTATTGGCAGGATCGGGCAGAATGTACAGGTTAGAGGTATACACAGTTGCTATCTATTTCAGGATACAGATGGCCCACAGCGCTGTTTCTCAACCTTTTGCAATGTATCTCTTCAAGTCTTATGAGATTGAAAAACCCGGAGCACAGAGGTCGAGAGGAGAGCTGTACCTGCAGTGTGGTGGAGGCGGCAGGTGTGAGACACACGATATGAGCTGAGTTTTTTACTGCGTTTTAATCACAATGTTTGTCCAACATGTCAAACTCTTATCTGCTCTCTGTCACAACAGGATGCTTCATCTAATAATGTTGCCATCCTGTGATTTCAGAGCTGAGCACACAGGAACATCCAGAAACCAAAGTGTTTATATATGTGAGTGGGTGGTTATTCTTTTTTTTATTATCTCACCTGACCTTTAGGTTCAAAGAGCTTTGTAAGACAGAGAGTGTGCACCTCTTTGAGAGAGGATCCTCGGACATGAATCAAAATGAAAAAAAGATCATTTTTTAGTTCAGTTAATTTTTCACCTGTTTCAGCTTTGCTAATGTATATGTTTGCTGTTTTTCTTTGTTTTCAACAATAGGAAATCAAACATATTAGCGTTTTGGTTTCTGGGTATTTGTTCTCACATTTTAAAGACCAAATAATTATCAATAAATTGCGAACAAAATTTAGTCTAATTTAGTCATTTAGTCTAAATGAAAATAATCATAGTTGCACACTCAATAACGCCTCTCCACTTACTCCCGTTGTACAGAGATGAAGTTTAAATATCCCAGATACAAGTGCCGCCCTCTGGCACTCAAAATCATTTGAAACCGATGTCTATACCCTCATGGCATTTCGCCCCGTTTCTATATCATCAAATAACTAATGACAACCAAACTTTCCAAAAAAATTAACAAACATCAATGTGATAAGATCTTCCATGTCCCATCCACTAACATGGAGGAGGCAGGGTTTATGATATGCACTGCACCAATCCAGCAAGGGACAATCAAAGAGGATTTGGCTTCACTTTTGGGGACCTGTGATGTCGTCCATCTCTATATATACAGTATATGTTTACACTATACCGTGTATTAATGAGATGTGTGTTGAAGAGATGTTAGTTTAAGGCACAGCAGGTTCGGCGTGTTGTCTTTTCTAACAAGAACAAACTGAAGCTTCGAGTGTTTGGCAACGTAAGTGGTGGAATGAAGCCTGAACAAAAAAGTAAAAATATCACGACCATACCAGTGCCTCTTCCTGCCCAGGAGAGGTTTATAACATTTAAAACCAGCGTGGTTCAAAACCTCTGAATCGCTGCCCACATCCAATTCTATATATTTTTTCAACAGGTGTCAAAATGCAGTAGTAAAGAATAATTAAATAACTCTGAGAAAAACACCTGTATCAAAGCCCATCAACTGGACAACTGTCATATTATTAATTGAGATCGGGATGTGGCCAAAATGTCATAAATAGATTGAGGACCTCAATTACATTTATTTGTCATAAGGTTTGATAACGGCTTCCAAGTATGTCGACCAATATAACAAGTTTCAGAATTGTTGGTATCCGTATTGACCGGGCTCTACTTGTTACTCACAACTTTTCTCCAGTAAATTGGGGTCATATCTCTGCAGATATAAGCAGCTGCTGCCTCCTTCCTTCTCACGACCCTTCATGTCGTGTCTCGAGCCGAACCCTCTGCAATAACTGCAGCACTTTTGCTTATGACTCCTGTATTTATATTAATTGCTGGTTTTACTAGATAGAAAGCATCTTATTACTTCCTCCACCACTGGCACTAATAATACTGCAGCCCGCGTTCACCACTCAAAACATTTGACCTGAACCTGTCGCTGTTGTTTATATTATCTCCATTTGTAAAACTTTGCCTAGTTTATATTTCATTTTGACTTTTTCTGAAGTCCAAGTGCATCTGCTGCTGCTTCAGGGACTCGTCTTTTTACGCAACGCCAGAGGAAACGGGTGTGGGGGGGGGAATTAAAGCACGAGATCTATGCAGACGTGAAGCTTTCCAGTCAGTCTATTTAAATACATGTAATTGGGTTGTTTGGATAAACAGTGGCTGACTTTCTGTTTGCAAACGCTTCATTGAAAGCTCTACTGTACTCTGTGTTATTAGGAAAGATGGAGGCTGACGGAGAGCAATTATATAAACAGACTGTTTGATTTGAATCGAAGGTCAGGTTGATTTCTGTTGTTCCGTGGCCTCGTGGGTGAATATCGCAGCCCCACTGCTTGTCCAAACAACCCCAAGTGCTTTGAGCATTGAAATGATTTGATTGACCCCCTGATTACGCCGTCTTTTCCGTTCAGCACACACAGATCCACTGTGTCAGAGGGAGAGGAGGACGCAGCCTGTGGCTTCCAGACTGAGGCCACTTGTAAAGGAGGAAACCTTGACGCCTTTTGATACTTCAATAGATTCAGAATCAGTGCATTTTTAAACCTGCTTTTGTGCAGAAACGTTTTTCGTTGCCTCGAGAACATCAGTCGATATGAACCAGGAATGTTTTTTCTTTTGAAACCGAGCGTGTATTGATTGCATTTCGTTGCCATTGAGCCCAGAGGAAAGAATTGCTGCTTTTAACCCAGAAGCGATTTTTGTTTTGTCAGGTCTCAGTCGTTGCGTTGCCGGGGGGTTGATTGGGCTGTTGCTAGGGGGCAATGAACACACGGTGCAATTCCTTTGTTCTGTCGATGTGTCCAAGACGGAGAGCGGGTGTGTGTGTGTGGGGGGGGGGGGGGGCTTGTTGGGCAGTTATTTACATCCTAACATGGCCATCTATCTGTACACATTATCACAAGGATCAATCCTCCTCCCCCGCAGCCGTAGTTTACCAGGGCTGCTAATGGGCACCTATCAGGCCTCAATCATAATGAAACAAAGGCAAATCGCATTAGAGCTCCAGTGATTCGACTAACCTGACTGACAAACACAAGGACTTTTTCCTAACTGAGATGAATATTCCCAATCATTCCATTAATTTGTATGTTCCGGTGTTGTTATGGATACTTGATTAGCCACGCAGACGGGAGGAGACTGGCGTCAAAGCAGAGGAATGAGGCCGCTCATGTTCCGTCTGGTCGGCGGATATTGGAAAATAATAAGCGTCGCAGGAGATTGGCTGGTTTCATTGTGATCACGCCAGTGGAGGTCGGCTAAATAAAGCAGCAAGTGGAACACAGACACTTGACTGGGATCGTCCCACAGAATGGTCGACCCACTTTCAGCCTGAAATACCTGGACCCTTGTTTGACGGCCGCTGTGTTAACATACGAGGGTTCAGCTCAGGTCTGCAGTTATTTTTATCGTCTGGTAAACAGCTAGAAAAACGTCCTGGTTAAATTACAGTCAGAAAATATCTTTTTAATTGGACATTATATTTCTCAGAGGTGTTTTTCAGACTCAAGTACGAAAACCTCAAAATATTTTACTTCAAGGTCGAGGGAAGGAAGAGAAAAAAACAACTAATAGTCAGATATCAAGAGCTTGAACGAATGTATTTTTTAAAACTTTTTTGCTCCATAAATGACGTATTACTGTTTTTATGGATTTTCAAAATGACTCCTGCAGCAGCCTGTTGTGCCCTCTGTTGGTTGTTTGTATTTATATTTAGTTATTCCAGAGCTGAGGCATGATTCAACGGTCCAAATCCCAATTATATCCAGTTTATACAACAGAGCTGCCATTAATAAATGGAAAGAATGCTAATCTGTCAATGTTGTGGTGATTATTCAAGTGGAAATGCCAAACATTTGATGATTCCAGGCCTCTTAAAGTAAAGTGAAAGAAACCTTGTTCTCATGGACTGTGATGGACAGTTTATGCTGTTTTCTGTATTCAGACCAAATGATTACTTTAATAATAACTGGCAAATGAATAGAAATGAATGTTCGATGCAGCAGTTGTAAGAAAGCAGAACATTTAAACTAGAACAAGTACGTTTTTTTGCCATTTTCTTCTCATAAATAATCTTCTGACCATTTTGTTTATAGTTCCAGCTCAAATAGATTTTTTGTCTGTTGTTGTTTTAAACCTCCGAGTGTCGGGATGCCAATCATTCGACTGGTCATCCCCATGGTTTTTAATGATGCCTTAAATCAAATCATCCTCACTCCCTGTTACGCCCACTTTTTTTTTCCTTCCCTGAGTAAAGAATAAACACACAACACTCCTACACAGCTGCTGTCCTTCAAACACGCAAACACACATTTAAGCATATCTAAGTTTCTGGGATTCATTTAATAACCTGTTGTCTGGTGTGATAGTGGGTTTAAGATCCACGTCGTACAAAATGTACTGCAGAGTTGCGAGTGTGATCTGTGAAAGCTCTGCTGACAGCTGATGAACCCCAGCACTTGTTCCATGATTCATTAGTAACTCAGGCTGCACATTCGCTCATAAAATGTTTATAATGCTAGAATTTATAATATGGCCTCGCCGAACGCTACGTCGTGTTGATTGTCGGCTGCTCCTGTGAACTGTTTAATTTCCTGACATAATAGCCACATCAAACAGAATACATACTCACCCCGTATGGATCTGAGGAAACACCACCCTCCAGCATAAATGGGTGTTTAGCCGGCTCTTTGATTCGCCGATTTTCTCCCTTTACTCCTTCTTCGGTCCTGCAGAGTTCTCTCAGTTTCCTTCTCCCTGTGTCGTCCTCAGCTCTGTGCGTCTTCCCTGGTCTCTGTATCCCCTCACGCAGCTTCACACCTTCCCTCGCTGGCTGCCTCTCCCCCTCCCCTGCTCCCTCTCGCCGACTTTTTTCCTCTGCGCTCCTCTCTCCAATGAGGTGAAAAACACACTTGTCAAATACAGGTAGGTCCTCACACTGTCTCTCATCCTCACCAGTTGCCAAGTGCTCGGCGCCTCGATGCAAACAAGTTATTCAGCATGGTCGTAGCGTCGCTCCGGAGCGGTCCAGCGTTCTTGCCGAGACGAGACGGTGAAAGGCAGCAGCTGTTCAGTGTCAGTGTCCATGTGACGGAGCAGCTTAAGGTTCCTCGGAGGGCGATGTTCACACCTCTTTCATGGAAGGGCGAATTACTGGAAACGGCTTCTCGCTCAGCCTCTGCTATAATGAATTGGGGATCTCGTTTCCCTTTTTCACAGACGACAAATATCTGAGCTCAGCATCATCAGAGGAATCAAAGGAAGCAGCAAACCTTGAAGTTTCTCACTTTCTCTGCAAAGTTCGAGCAGCTGGACTGGCAAAGAAAACCAAGCAAAGCTTCTTTCATCCTCAACACTGCGCAGGTTGAATGACTTTTTGTCTCCTGGTGGGATTCTACTCACTGCGGATGAAAAGGCTGCTTGGATTCACGCTGCACAAACATCCTCGCCGACACGCGGGATTCAACCGCGAGCCACGTTTAGAAGAAATTCCCACAATGCCGGAAGCCTCATGCTGCATCTGAGCGCCGAGCAACATGTAAGAGGAGGGAGGCAGAGGTGAAGAGGTGGAGGAAGGAGTAGGACGAAGCAGGGTTTGAGGGAGGAGGAGCCAGAGGAGAAGGAGTCGACGTGGATGTCGGCAGCACTTTTCCAGACGTTGCCGACGACTGTTTGCCTTTGCATCGCTTACAGCTGCAAGTCTTCACCAGAACTCCCGGCTCCTCAAACAGACGCACACGTCTCACTACACGGTGACTCGCTCGGTTAATGCCCCCCCCATGACCATGTGCCCTCTATAAAAGCAGGGTGAGTGACTATTGAAGCAGTGGTGACTGGCAGAGGTTTTTTCCTTTTTCTGGCATTATCGACTCTATCCTCCGTCAGCTGTGCTCTTCACTGTGTGCTTCCTTTTTCTGGTTTGACCTCCTGGGAGCTAACATATTTAGTTGCTTGCTTCCCTTTGAGCAAAAAAAAACTACTTTGCTTAGATGTGGAAATGTAAATTCAACAGTCAGGAAAGACGTGTAATTTTTCTATTACTACCGGCACAAAAATCTGGTTATCTACACGTCGTTTCTTTAAAAAAAATCTGAAAACTCCACCTTTAAACGTTTTACCTGCCAATGAGGTTATTTTCATCCCTGTCTGTTATTTTTTTCTGTGTTTGTCAGCAGGACTGTAAAAAGTTATAATTTAACTTGTTGAGGCCAGTCAAGAAACATTTATTCCTTAGCTAATTCTCCACTTGATTCAGTGCTTTTGATTATTTGCTGCGCTTGGTGAAATGCACCTTTTTAGCTTCTTGCTGTAAAGTCACAAAAAACATATTTATCAGGATATGATTCCGGAGGATTCTTGAAAACCGCTGACTGCTCGTTGGACTCACAAGCAGCTGTCCACTCCAGAAGAGGAGCCGGGTGACTGCTGCTGTTGACGCAATGTGACTAATACATTGGCTTGTTGCGTCATGTTGCATGCTATCTGCACCCACAATGCTTTTAACGACATGAAGCCTCAGTCAGGTTCGCAGCAACGAGGAAGACGTATGTTTACACCTTTACTGCATCTTCCACTCTCCAACACAGGAAATTGCACTCAACAGAAATGCAGTTGGTAGCAAGACTGCACAGATTACAGTACAGCAGACCACCACTGGCAAACACAGTATGTGTAATACATTCTCTTGATCGTCCGAGAAAACACATTTTTCCGCCGCAATGTGGATTTGCAATATTTTGTATGCAGTTGTCAGTAGCAAGGAGGATCTCCAAAACCAGGCTTTAGAAATTATGATCTTTCAAACTTAATAAAAACCAGCGACGGACGGAAATGTCCGAGCTGCTGTGGACGCTCGGGTAAAAGCCTGGTGTTTATTTAAACCCGTCTGAGTACAACTAGTGATGCTGACGGGCTTATGCTGTTGACTAGTGGATGAGAATAGACATAGGGTGTGAAACTGGACAGACTCTATTGGTTTTGTCATAGACTGTATATAAAGGTGATCACCCCCCTGGTGGCTTGCTGAAGTATCAATAAGAACTAGGGGTGGAAATTGGCAAAAACGTGACGATTCAATAGTATTGCGATTTTGGGCCGCGATTCAATAGTATTGCGATTCTGCGATATATTGCGATACTGCAAGTATTGCGATTCGATTCTGCGATTCATTGCGATTCATGTCCCCCATATTATTCAAAGGCTTTACAAAAAATGAGGAAAATAAGACTGCTGCACTCACTTCAAATGTCACATTTAATTCTGTGAACAACATTGTCTTCAACACATTAACTGAAGTGCAAAAACTTTGTCCTGCAACATTCAGGACACAGGACCTTTGTAATTATTTTCTGAATTGGAGACCTCTCACATGAACGCTGAGCTCAATCATATAAATAAGAGTAACCTAGAACTTCAATCAGATTGAGACCTGCAAGGTCATGACCCAAAATGTTAAATTCATTTGGGAATATTGGTATTTTTGTTCAGAAAAAGGAGTTGGTCAACATGCTCAGATGTTAAAGTTCCTCTGGGCCGTTACTATATCTCCTGCAGTGGAGAACATCCTTTCCGCATACACACTAGGTATCTTTTAAACTCTGAAACTCTCCTCGTCATGCTTTGCCAGCCAGGGGCTGTTACATATATAATTGTAAATGAATATTAAATATTGCAATACTTTGTGCTACAGTATCGATATAATCGCGGGCGCAAAATATCGCGATACTGAACAGAATCGATTTTTTCCCCCACCACTAATAAGAACCCTGGCATCCTCCATGTTAGTGGATGGGGCATGGACCCAACTACAAAGTAAAAGTACACGTACACAATGTTTTCTCAAAGATGTTTCTTGCCTACTTCGTTTTGATCACACAGATATCTGTTCACACTTGTTCCCTCAGGGAGTTCATGTAATGAGGCACACAGATTCACGCTATTGCTTGATTTCCGTAGATCGGACAAAATCGCCGGCTCCCACCTACACATTTGGCCCCGGTGATACCAGCACTGTGCCACAGAGCTGTTAACCATCACTTTAACTGTGAATGGATGTTACTGTAGGTTCCAGCGATTAACTGCAGAACGACAAAGTAGCCATCAATTTATAACAGTTTTTATTGATGTAGCACGAAATATAAAATCTTTTTTTTCTAGTTTTTCTAAAGGATTCTGCTTTATGAATGTGGATTTCTCTACTTTAGTTACTGGTGCCATGGTGCAGCAGGTTGCCAGGGTCCACTCTTCCTAAAGACTTGTTCATATTATTTGGCCTTTCCAGGTGACATCTTCATTAAACTATCACAACTCGAATTCCCACCTTTTTACCAAGCGTCAACAGACAAATTACAAGTAACCGTTGGAAAATTGCCCTAAATCCCACACTAATTTATCAGTAAAATCCCTGTCTACTGTCAAAATATTGATAATGTGTGTTACCATTGATTTTTGCGCACAGATGATATACTGGGTGTAATTGTGTCAGGGCTACATTGTCAAATAACCTTTTTTAAATCCAAAAAGCTGAGCCAATTATTTGAGAGAAAGAAAAGAAAAACACCCGTATTAGTCATTTAATCATGTGCTTCTCTGCCTCAATTAAAGATAATTGCTCTGTGTGCTTCACACCTCCCACACTGTGTTGCCTGCCTTGTGGTAAATAACAATAGCAGTGCTGATAGTAATGGCACATAGAGCTTTACAGCTTCCTGAACGTTGGGTTGTCATCCTCCTCCTTCAGCACATTTTTTTTGTTGCAGCCAGCATCAACTCAGGCTGTTAATTAGCTGTGAGCAACCAAACGTTGCATCAGTCAAATTTATTCAAACAAACAAACCAAACAGTGGCCACACAATTCTCTGTAAACAGCTGGCGTCCGCTAACCTAAGTAGACCCTTGAGGTAGAATTTGAATGGGTTATAACTACTTAAGCCCACTTATGTCCACATTATAAAGCCCTGCGAGGCAAATTGTGATTTGTGAATACGAGTACGAATACGCTATATACATATATAATGGGATTGGTTGATTTAAATGTTTTTCTGAAATCACTGGATTTTGTAATTAGGGATGAAAAGCATTCGGTAGACACTTTAGCTTTTGTAATTGTGCTTCCTTTACCCGGCCTTATAACTCTGGTTTGAGCGTCTGGCTTTGAATGGGAACATGACCTCGGTCCGCGAGGGAAACAAAGATGAATGTGAGTCATTAAGGCTCTTATATACTTCTACGTATCCGTTTCTCGGAGAGGTCTCAGCGGAGGGCAAAGAGGCTTTTTTGGTTTTTACTTCTCCGACGACTATCCGTCTAAAAACAATTCCCCGCCAAACCCATAGGTGGCGCAACGGAAGACGAGCTCAGAGAAGCCTACCCCATTTGGGAAGAAGAAGTCCACGTGTCTCTGTTGACATGTTAGCCTGCGTCCCACACACTGAACCATGGCAACTAACAGAACTAAATAAAGTGACACCCAGCGTGTCAAGATGCTGATGTTATCGTTTCTTAGCGCAGCGGTTCCCCGGTCTTGTTTCCGAACTGTGTTGCTGATTCCACAGCTTGAATCTGCTTGAGGCTACATGTAGCTAGAAGCTACCCGGACCTAGCTCCCCCCAGCTTCCACACACAGTCAGCAGGGACTCCCGACACTAACTACTATCCAGTGTTTGCTTCTAACCTGACGGTATTATAGAAACAGTGTCATGATAGAAGTGGAATTAAAGTCGTGACGGCGGGTTCTTGCACTGTTACCACCGCAGTTAGCATGGTGGCTAGCCCGCTAGCCTAGCCTGCTAGCGCCGTTTTGAAAGCTCGTTCTAACCGTATGTGACCGTGCACACATGCCCTCAGTGCTCGAACGAGCCACCGTCAGCCGGACAACTCCGCTGGCTTAAAACACACGTCACATTAATCGTAGAATCATAGTTGTGTTCATATCTGTGGTTGTGTTCGTGTTTGTTGCTACACGTAAACGGGAAGTTTGAGGTCCGGAAATACGGAAATGACGTCATACGGAAATGATGTCGTTCGCGGACCAATCACAGCCAAGAGCGGTCCGTCGGGTCTCCAACATGAAGACGGATAGTTAGAAAAATCAGACGTGTACGAAAAGCTGTCTGAAGCACTCGGAGAGGGCGTTTCACGACGGATAGGGCGGTCTTATCTGTCCGTAATAGAAAAAACGGAGAGGCATAAATTGGCCTTTACAGCTCCAATAGAAACGCAAACAAAGTTGACAAGTTGTGCGGCGTTTGTGCCTCGAAGCGTCTTCTTGTGCCGTCTATTTGAATTTATCCAACTGCTCTCGCTTTTCACGTTTACTTTACCGTTTAGTCATCGCAGTGTGTTAATCGATGGACACCTTCTTATCTCTGTGTGTGATGTGTAGATAAACCTGTCTTTAGCTCATGAAACACACTGATGCATCTGATGCTTCACTGACTCAAAATCTATTCCACATCAGGGTTGAAAAGATTTTAAAACTCTTAATTTACATCCTGTAGGTATCGTCTTCAAATGGCACCTGTGAGTGACTGAGTCAATATTACATTTCATTTAGCTGATGCTTTTATCCAAAGCGACTTACAATAAGTATCAATATTTGTTTGTGAAACAGTTGGCCAGCCGCTCACATCCACTCCTGTTGTTGATTTTCTCTCTGTCATTTGCTAGAAGCTGGATCCGTCCCAAAATTGTTGGGTTTTATTTTCTTTGATTGCAGAATTACAGTCAAACAGTTTGGGCCAAAATTCGTAAAACCACTCATTGCAAGATTTTCTTCCAGTGTTTAGCACAATTTTGTTGAGTGATTTGTCTCTTGTCTGAAATGTGTAATGCTCTGAGGTCAAGGGTCTAATTTTATTCCCTGAAAGTAGTTTTTCATAAATGCTGTATATTGGTACAAGTAAGAAGTTGGTGCAGTACAAAAATGTACAACAACAGAACATGTCTTTATATATTTCCACCGAGGACGTTATGTTTATGCTCCTGTCCGCTTGTTTCTTCATTTTTCAGCAGGATTAGAGTAAAACCACTAAACAAATTGCCCCAAAACTTGTTGGAACAATTGCACAGAAACCCATTACATTTCTGTGCGGATTGAGATTATTTTCTTCAGTTTCTCTAACATTGCGAGATAGAGACTTGGTCTTGGCGGAGGTTTGCTCTCTGCGAGCATCCATCTAGTTTTGGTTGTGTACTGAAATGTGCCAGAGAATGTGGTGTTGTCGTTCTGCAGACGCTGAGCCAAGTCCATTTTGTTGTGCTTGACAATGTGTGTTTTTTAGCAGATAAGTGTTGCTCTAAATTTGAATTTGTTTTCTTACATGCTGGGTTAAAAAGTAATTTGAATGTTTTTAATCAGAGACTGTGTCACCCCCCCGCAGAGCACTGACTACTTTCTAATTGCTCTGCTCGGTGCATATGTTCATCTTTTGAGAATTTACAAGAATAGTTGGTTTATAGCATTTATCTATTTAATCTCGTGGATGTACATCAATCAATCAATCAATCAAATTTTATTTGTATAGCCCACATTCACAAATCACAATTCGTCTCATAGGGCTTTAACATGGTGAGACATCCTCTGTCCTTAACCCTCAGCAAGAGTCAGGACAAACTACTAAAAACTCTTTTAACAGGTAAAAATATGTAGAAACCTCAGAGAGCCACATGTGAGGATCCGTCTCCCAGGACGGACACAAGTGCAATAGATGTCAAGTGTAAGAAAACATCATCAGGATTAAAGATTATTAGCAGCATCGATGAGGGTAAACATATTTGAAGGATAACTTTAATACTATATGTCAAGCAGTCCTGCTGCAATCATAGTCTCTGGTCAGCAGCCAGCAAGATCACGATCCAGCATCGTGATCATAGTACATGGTCTCATACTGACAGAATATCACATAAATAAGAATTCAATAATCTGTACATTGCTTTTGAAGCAAAATTACCAAAAAACTTAGGTTGTAGCCCTAAAAAATGTGAGAATTTTCGGACCTTTCCAGATTCAGCTGACTGTAAATCCACTATCTTGAGGTTTTAGACGGTTGTTTGGGCCAAACGAGCTGTTTGAAGACATGACTCTGAACTCTGGGAAGTTAATTAACAGATTAACTGATACTGAAAATAATTGCTAGAGTCCCAATTAAGGCCAGAACACACCAGAGGTCTGAAGGGCTTGGGCACACATCCACTACAGTGGCTGTTTTGCCAGTGGAAATAACTCATAAAGTTGTCTTTGTGTAGCCACCGGGAGTGAGTCTCTGTGTGCTGTGTTTGTGTAAGTGTGTCTTTACAACGTGCAGGTGGCCTGTGTGTGTTATCATGATTCACTCAGACAGTTATGAGCGTCTTCTGATGACTTTACCACCAGAACAGAGGAACTTGGGATATCTGGAGGGAATAAATCAAGCGCTGTGGATACGTTGTTTGGATTTTTCCTGCCGTGTCTTGTCACATTTCACTCGCTCATGTGTTCAAAGGATTGAAACGTTCATGCATCCTGGCAGTTTGGTGCTTATTCAAGACGACCCGCACGTCTTTATTTAGCCGGCAGTGGGTGCGTTGTTCTCATCTTCCTGTGGCCTTTTGAGTGCCTCTTTGAAAAGACACAGAAAAACACTGGTAATACTTTGCCTGTGAGAAACGTTTCCTCGTATTTCACAAATTCACATACATCCCATCGTATTGATCACAAGTTTATCAATGTCTCAGGACAATCGTTCAGCTGAAGCAGCGAATGTTACCGATGTGTAAGCCACTCGCTTAACACATTGACCTCTTTTTTTTAGCAGCGCGTTGATCAATATTAGCTCTTTACTCATCTACCAGGCTTATGTAATAGCCCAGGCTCCTCGCGTCTTTTTAATGAGGGACCCAGATGTCCCAGCACTCTCGGACTGGTGCTCGTTCCAGCCACAGGAACCTGTGTCAGGAGGAAACATGTGAGGCTGAAGCTCCGTCCCGCTCTCACCTGATTAGTCAGATGTTTATTCTCCCTGTCATGTCTCTGTTAGTGCGAGAGCTGGACGCCGTCAGACCTTGTTCTATGAAAAGATTTCTGCCGCAGATGCTCTCACTGGGAAACATTTCCAATGCCAATTTATGGGCCAAAATATATATCAAATTTAAAATAAACTGGTTTTGTCGTGATCCGTTCACTCTTTTTTTCGTTTTCCCGTTTACAGATCTAGATGAAACTCTACCTGCTGGGCGAAGGTAATTGGCCGAGTTTAGTGTGAAAAAGAATTAAAAACTCAGAAATTGTGTTTCGTGGTCCGCCCACTCAGCCCCCTGTTGCACACGGGGGGGGGTGGGGTGGGTGTTTGGTGAGTCCTCTCAGCCAGTCAGTCCTGTTTACTGTGTCACACGCGTCAGTTTGTGCTGTGTCTAATTATTTCTTAATTTACTTGTCACTGCTGTCGTGTCAGGTTTGTTTTAACGTCGAGCGGCTGCCCGACCCAATCGGGAGTGAGGCTACTCCTCCCAGTGCTTCTGATGCAGCAGACATGAAGACCAGACATCTCCAGGGGAGGAAGATGCTGTTTTGGTTATTTATTTCATTATCAGTTTTGTAAGTCTTATGCAATAATATTGTATTTTCATGCAGGTTGTAATGTTCAGTTTCTGCTTCAGAGAGATGATGATTTATCTGTTTGATCCTTTCAGAGGCTTTATTCTGTTTTGCCTGTTTATGACGTTATTCTGACATATCTTCTAACTAATTAACTGAGTGTATGCGATTCAGTTCAACTATATAAACAAAAAATATTACTGAATAAAGACACCGACCATTACAACCTCTTCACTTCACATAGCAATACAAGAAACTGCCGGGCTGTGGTGGCAACATGAATAATATGATTATAAATTCATATTTATTAGAGCCTGACCAATTTATCGGTAATGTGACAGAATGAGCTGATATGAGCGTTTCACAGTCGGTATCAGTTTGAGGATATGCAATAATATGAAAACCTTCATTTTACAGAACGAGCGATGCAGAAAATATGTTTACATTTGAGGTGAAATGCAGTGAAATATTCTTGTTCATTAGAGGAATGATTCAGTGAAACCACATCTTTCTATCTGACACTGCCGACCACAGCCGTCCCTCATTTCATAAAACAAAAAAACCACATGAAAAACAGCAGCTGCTGTTCACTAACAGCGTCTTGCACAGGGCCAATTACAGTGAACGTCAATATTAGATGTTTGAATATGATTGATTAAATCCCAGGCAGGACGAGGGAGAGGTGCAGCCTCTTACCTCCAAACAAGCTGCACACGGGTAGAACACATGTCTGATGAGGACGGGGCCTCGAGTGGGTTGGAGTTCTTCAGATACGACTCTTGACACAAACACAGTGGCGCACAATCACCATTAAAAGTTAAGCGTAAATAGCTTCAGCCGTCTTTATTGTCTCGCCTGGTTTGCTTGGGATTTTAATTGCAATTAGCGCAGACAGTGATTTATCGACGCGTAGTGGGTTTCAGTGCTGTGGCGTGTTGGGCTAATTGGTTTGGCTAAAAAGGCGTGACAAGGAGCACGCTGAGGAACTGCAGGAAGACGATCAAGTCACAGAGCTACAGTTCCCTTCCCTGCCTCAATCCTTCCATCTTCCCTCAATCCTTCTCTCTCTTTTCTTTCCCTCTGCGTTTTTTCTTCCGTTTTCCATCCTGCCCCCGCAGTTAGCGCCACCGAACACCTATCAGATGGGATTTGTCACGATTGTAATAACACTCAAGTGCTCTTTAGTTTTCTATGAGGCCGGCTCCCTCTTATCAAGAGAGGATCCGCCACGACAGCTGGTTTAAGAGAGAAGTCATCGATCACTGGTCACCATTACTCAACTGGGAAACGGAGGAGGAAGAGGTAGTGGGGAATGTGTGTTTTCGTCTTCCAGTCACTTAAAATATCAACATTTCACCGCAGGCGTTAGTGGAGACTGAGCAGACTGATCCGCTCGCTGCTCCGGGGAAGAAGGAGAAGCTCGGTCCACACCACAGAGTGTGTGGTGAGCTGTGTGTACTGAAGGTGTGGCCCAGTCAACAAGGGTGTGCGTCTGTGATGCTGGTGGAGTGTGTCTCTGTCTGCACCGCAACACACAGGGTAACAGCGTCATGCTGTGGAAAACAGGATGAGAGATGTCCAGGGTGGACACACACGCAGGTACACAACACTACATCTTATTTATATATATCATATTTATTGTGATTTGTAGAGCACCACTGATTTAGCACTTTGCCAATATCGACCGATATCAGTGTTTATGTTTAAAATGTGCCACCTTTTAATTTACAGCATAAACGATATATAAATATTTATATTTACACTTTTCCCTTAAAGTTCTATATTATTTGGTTGTGTTTTATCTTCAGTCATTTATAATAAGGTTTGTTCTTAAACTGTAAAATACCAAACCTCATCTACAACAACTAAACCAGAATATTGTTGTAGCTGCAGTGAAATTCACCTTGAGGGAAAATAATTTGTTTTCGTGTAATTGCCTGCAAAATTTGATGGAAAAGTTTTGGGTGAACTTTTATCAATTTGAAACTAAGGAAATAGGAAAATTCATTGATTTATCCAAAAATGTGTCGAGAATAAAAAATAGAACCTAGTGAATAGAACTAGCGAGGCGACGCAGACCCAGAGTTTCTTATCTCCGTCCTCACTCGGGGACGGAGCTGCTCGGTCTCG
The DNA here is from genome assembly GCF_963576545.1 of Limanda limanda. NCBI lineage: Eukaryota > Metazoa > Chordata > Actinopteri > Pleuronectiformes > Pleuronectidae > Limanda > Limanda limanda. The sequence continues at coordinate 5,005,080 of NC_083653.1, read as the reverse complement.
CACGGCAGGACAGAGGAGAGGAGGGTGAAGATGAGCAGCGGCGAGAGCAGAGTGGAGTCGAGTGCAGCAGGAAAAGAGCAGAGCGGGAACAGAGAGGCCGGTGAGAGCGCACAACACATCCCAGATAGAAAGAGATGAGAGCCCGACTCGGCATCAGAGAGCCATAGATAGCTCAGCTCAGCGCAGCAAGCGAAGAGCCGCGTTTGTTAATAAAGGGTTCAGCCAGCAAGATGTCAAGAGACAGGATACCACATTATACAGAAGTTACACAATGCCAGCCGAGCCACTTAGCACGCAGCATGAGTAATGCGCTGTTTATTCACTGTGGAAGCCAACGGCCACTGACGCACTTTAAACCACCGACTGATCTTAAATCAGTTGTGTACGCTCGAGTTCGGAGGCGGTTTTTATCAAAGTTACTTTAACTGAATTCCTGCACACGACAGGAAACGTTCCAGACGTACAATCGATTTGAGTTCCTTAGATTTTAGATTGGATTTTCAGATTTTCTGTCACTATAAATTGAATACTTGCAGTTTCCGACTGTAAATGTGGTAAAAACAAGGCAGATCATAACTTTATCTTGGGATCTGAATCAGTTTTGTAATATTAAGAATAACCAAGACTAGAGCTTTATGACCCGATACATAAAATCAGCAAATACAATTGTTTGAAATGTCATCATCTAACCATAAATCTAAATAACTATAAAAAGAAACCAACACAACCAAATGAACTTGAATTAATTATAAATGCATCTTTTTGTCAGATCTTAATCTGATGAATATCAGAGCCATCAGTTTTTCTTCGATATTCAAACATTTGATTGTGGGGAGTAAAGTTTGCATTTGAATATATATATAAACAAATTGTGTGTCATGTCTAATTGCTTTGAACGTAAATACTGATACTGATACGTCTGTGAAAGCCTCGTATTGGCAGATATTATCAGCCACTCGATATATTGGTCGGGTCAGACAAAGATCAATAACTTCCTGTCAATCGACGGATTGAAAATCTGTCAGTAGGCGAATTGGCTCGACCAGCATCAGCCGAGCCAAGGAATGAACACGGCTGAAGCACAAGTGTTTATGTGGCCGAGCGTCTTATGCACAGATGGATTCAGATCCACACGAGAAGCCACATGGCCCCGTTCTCTGTAGATGTTAGAACAGCCTCAGCCAAGAGCAGGCCGGGGATTTAAGTCTCGGATGTGTTTGGACGTGTCTCTCCTGCTCGCACTCTCCGCTCCTCCTGCCCTCTCTCGCTCTCTCTCTCTCTCGTTCCGTCTTGTGGAGGTTCGACAGACGTTTCCCTCATCCTCGCTGGCAGCCGTTGCCATGGTTGTGTCAGCGCCTCCGAACTACCCGGGATGGTATTTCCACGGACACGGATCAGGATGACACCAGGCTCTGAGGTGTAGGAGGGAGGCAGTTCACAGGTGTCAGCAGTTCTGTGTGCTGGAGATCGACTGGAGGAGACAAGAGGAGGAGGAGGAGGAGGAGGAGGATGAAGAGGAGGATTAGAGTCTGGGAAGATATTAACCAGAGAGGAGCAGGAGACGGAAACAGAGTGAAAACGAGAGGAGTGAGAGGCCGGGGTGTTTGACTGCAGCCACTTTTCAGGGGTAATTTCTCCTCAAGGCAGATTTCTCATTACCTTTAGACAGAGAGCCGTCAATTCTAGAGAGTGAGCAACAAGGAAGAGAGAGGAGCCCGGGGGAAGCCACACACGGGATCCCCGGAGCTGTTCCATTAACACCGGAGTGCTCATTTCATCCATGACATTATTATACAGGTTTTCACGCTGTTCGTCACCATTCGCAAATTACCACCTAAATGAGAAAGTGTCCAGGAAGAGCTGGAGTTTTGAAGCCGATACTGACAGAGAAATTTGAGAATTATCAGAAATTCTACACAAAATCCCACCCTTGGACTGTTAAAATATCCTTAAAAAACTCGTGCCAGTTAGATGATATTTGCCAGAGTTTCAGAACTTGGCAAGTTAATTGATTTTAAATTGGCCGATATGAGACTTCCACGGACAGATCGGTATCAGCCGATATTGGCCAATATGAAAATAAATTGATATGCATTAATATTTTCTACATTTCTTAACTTTTTCATGGAGGTTATGTTTTAATGGAGTTTTTTTGTCTGTTAGTTATTAGCATTATACAAACATTGGATTTTTCATGATGGAAAAAATCCTGCATGTTTAAGGGACTGATATTTATGAGAGGGTTAGCTCTTCTGAGTTCCTCTCTGTGTTTTCTTTTTGTTTATTATTATTTATGATAAACTGTAAAATATAAAGCTTCAATCAAAAGAAATTAGTCGTGAGGGTTTCATAACAACATCTTAGGAATCAATCAAGTGTCACATTTTAAGATCCCGGAAACGTCATTGTGGCTTTTTTTGCTTTATTGATTTTCAGAACGATTGCTTATCAGCTTATATGAATGATGGAATATTGCCTTTATCAGTGTACATCATGATTTGAGCAGCACATGGCGGCAGCTGCTTTGTGTTTCGGCCTCAGCGTGTTTATCTGAACCGCTGATCCGTCGTCCGTGGATCACTTCTGTCCTTTCAGAGCCGGCCTCATGTTTCCTGGGCTTCGTGAATGAAAGGTTCCGTTAGCAACCGATATGAGATCTGCTCACGATACCAGCAGCTGTGAATTTACTTTGAGATTTGTTTTACCGATTTCCCCGTCTCGCCAAATCCTGGTTTTATGTGTCCTGATCGTTTCCTGTGATGGTGAGACGGAGACAATCTCCCCGATAAGACACCCGGCTCCCCCCCCCCCCTCAGCCGTCACTTAAAGCTGACATGCCCATTCCCTCCTCCCGTCCGTCCATTGTAACCTCCATAATGCCCCTATTCATAAATCATATTTCCTCTGCCTGTTTGACAGCAGGGACTCGACCTGCAGACAAATGGCCCTCCCGCAGCTTCTCCCTTTTGACCCCCCTCACTTCCCGTACAGCCAAGCAATCAAGGACAACTGCAGATGCTGTGGAGTGTCCCGTGTGAAAGGCCGAGTTCCTCCCATCCGATGCTCAGGGCGGAGGAACAGCGAGTGACTGCAGCTCGTCTGTCAGATCTCCCACTGACCGGCCAGCTGTGTGTGGCAGACCGACCTGACGTGGGTCTCACTCCACCTATTAAACACGTCCGCACCCCCCCCACCACCGCTACAACTGATTCACCTTCTTTATCTCAGATGGATTCTTTTTATTCAACCTTGTCTTGTTCTGGGCTTTTTTTCCTGGTAAAGTCGGAGCAGAAAGAAGCTGCTTGAATAGTTTTAACTATTTACTTTCACTAGTTGATCCGATTTTCGTCTTTTTGAGTTTGTTAAGAAAATCCACAATCTCACTTTTGTTTAATAATTATTATTTATGGTTAATTTATTAAAAAAATATATTTTTAGATGCATTTTCAGACGTTTGTTAGTTTAGCGACAGACCAGTACATTGACCATATTGTCTGTCTTTCTCAGTTGGTCTCCATCATGTAGTTTGTCCACTAGAGGGCACTGACATGTGTATTTATCAACTGTTTGATGATCAGACTCAGTATTCATCTTCGTAAAAATCGATTCAAATTTTTTAATTCACCAGTTAATTCCTAAGCTGTAGCCATCAAACTCTAATGAAAAAGAATGATAATTGAGTTTCGATATCTTCAAGTTTAACTGTTAACGTTACTATAAATAAATGTAAATAAAAAAACAAATAAATAGAACTTGATATAGAAATGTATATATTCAGTGAAAAAAAGTATACATACATCCTTATGAACACATAAGAGAAACCCAACAGTTCCCATATGTTTCCGTTTATATTTTTTTATGACATTACTGACATCTGATAATATTTAGGAACCTTTAGCCTCCATGTTGGAAAATACTTTTTCTTTTCCACTTCTCAAAACATTCAAGCTGTTAAGTGGTGGAGAAACCCTCGTCCACACAGGGACCCGAGTGCTGCTTCACACCGCACTCTGCGTCCTTGTTGTGCGTTTGTTATGAACGTTGTGTTTTGATCCTTTCCGTCGCAGAACCCCGACTTCTCATCTGAGCAGTTTTCTCATCTGCTCGGCAAACAAACCAGCCGACAGCTCCGAGGCAGCGTTGGCAGCTTCAGTCGTCACCTGTCGGCTGCTGTTTGTGCTCATTAACAAAACCGCCTCGGCGTCTGTGCGGTTTCGAGAGCCCTCAGCCGGCTGATGTTGTGGAAGCAGAGTCACATGTCGGCGCTGCTTCAACTCTCTGATCCACAGTTTACACAAAGCTATCGACCGGAGAAACAACGGCTTAATGCTGCGCCGCACACGTTTAGGCCTCATGAGCCGGATCGATGCCGCTCGGGCCGAGAGAAATGAATTGTGAAGAGGATCAGAGCTGTTTTGATTTGCTTGTGGTTCCTAACAGTCCTGCAGGGAGCTGACCGCTGCAGCGAGAATCTAACTCTTGTCTCTGTGTCTCTCTCAGGGGATTCCTTCACTCAATTCCGGCTTTTGGAGGAAAAAGACTGGGAGATGGACTCATTAACAGCCGGTCAGGTAAATCTATACTCTGCTCCATCCGCAGCACTGTGCATGGTTTCTTTGTCTCCCAATGATTTAACACACTTTATGAGATATGGATTCCTCAAGCAAATTCTACGTCTGGATTGAAATAACGTGAAAGCAGAGAGCTAATGCAACGATGTGCTGGTCGGCTGGTTGTTTGATCCAAAGTGGATCGACGTAACATTTTCTGCAGACGTCTGTTAAAGTCAGAGGATGATCTCTAAAGACTTTATTCATTCTCTGAAATATCTTAGCACTTCATGAGGTCATCTGCAAAAACATTTAAATAGCATTATTACAAATGACAACAAGCTTGCATGGCTGAATTTGGCACATTTCAATAACTGAAGTTTACATGTTTACTACTCAGCATTGTGTCTTTTTAAGAACACACAACAACTTCATTATTCAAAGAACATGATACAGAACACAAAGATGCTGTGATGGTCAATGCTCTTGTGAATTTCAGGACTGGTGTGTATCTTTGGATTTAAGCAGTGAAACAAACACAGTCAGATTATATAACGGTTTCTGACCTCTGGCTATTTCTTGTTTCGTTCCTTATGTACAAGTACACACACACACACACAAAGTGTAACTGCTGCTTTAAACATCTACACACGTTTAACACGTTACCTCAGGGTTTCAAAAACACGTTTTCACATTTTCATTAAACCTCACGTTAGAATAAAGTCATTTAGATTTAAATAAGTGAAATTATCTCATTGCAGTTGTTTTGATTCCATGTTCCTGATGAAAGTCCAGTGTTGAGTCTTACGGTTGTGTGTGTGTGTGTGTGTGTGTGTGTTTTTGTCGTCGTCTCTGCAGATGTCCTCAGAGTTTGTGGATCTCCCTGCTCTCGCTCACAGTCTTCAGCAGCTTCCTCTTCATCAGAGACTCAACCTGGAGGCTGAGCTGGTTCAGGTACGACGTGTGACCGAGTCTCCTGCTGAGCTGAAGCTCCTTCACCCTGTCTCACCCTACTCATCCTCTAGAATCTGAACGGTTCAGCTCTCTTGTACGGCTGCACATAAAGTTTGAGACAAGCATTTGCAGAAATAAGTCCTGAGTGGAGAATGAGACCTTTGTCCTTTTACATAAATTTCGGGCTGAACTTTGAAAATGAGAAAACTCGGGAGGTCAGTGTTCAGTGGGCTGGTGATGGGTTGTTATTTATATTCCTCCTCTGTCCAGGTTTAAAGACAAGCAGCATGTCACTTTCTTTCTGTTCTTAAACACAACTTTAAAAATAAAATATATTTATCTGATGGATTAAATGTTTGGATGGTGCAGTTGCTAAATATTATAACGATTCAATTGCTTTGATAACGTAGATATTATTTGATAAAATAGATTAGAAACTTTTGATTCTGGGTAAATTCTACTTTGATGTTCAGTTTCTTTTGTTCCTGATGTTTCAGGTGTTGACTCCAGTGGAGCTTCCCTCCATGAACCTCGCACCCAAACAGGAAACGTCCAAAACGACCACGGTCACTCCGGCGGCCGCAGCTTTAAAAGCTCCCAGCACCAACCAGAAGGTTCCAGAGTCCACAGACCCAGAGGACGATGGAGACGAAGAGCTGGACGAGCTGCTCGGCTTAAAACCAGCGCCGGGGGACGAGTCTGTCGGCGCCAGAGAGGAGGAGAGTGCAGGACCAGAGGAAGGTGAGGGTGTTCTCCTTGTGTCTGTGAATTTATAGATGTGGCAGAAATAGAGCTGCAGGCAAATCGGTCCACAGGGGCCGACTGGGACAATATATCTGGCTGGGAATTTGACTCCTTTCCAGGGAACCGTTTCACACAAAGCACCAGACCTCTAGTTTTATAGGATGACTCTATTTGTTGATGTAGCAGTGACCAGACTAGTAAAAAAGTAACTCAGCAACTTTGCCTTCAATTTTCTCAAGAATTCTAACTTCTTTTGCATTTTGAAGATGAACGTTGATGTAAACAAATCGTCTGATCTCACTTTAATAAGAACATTTCAGAAAACTTAATACTTTAGCTGTAGCCTGTTAAGCAGCGGGTGAGATTCGCCTAAAATGCCTGTCTGAGGAGTACCGAAAGTAAATTGATCTCTTTGAAAGGTAACGTTCTGAACTTTCCCCCCCCCCCAAGTGCTACTGACATTGAGTAATAGCAGTTGGAACACAGTGAAGTAGAAGGTTTTTATTTCCGCCTGAATATTTTTTGTTAGACAGATGCCTGCAGATGACTCTAGCTGGGACTTATGAGCTGGAAAACACACTGGGACCCGAGCATGAAGCCTTGACTAGCCGTGGTTCAAATTTGATAACAATACCACAGAAAATTAATATTTCACAGATCTTTTCCTAAGGGCATGTCTAGGCGTTTTCCACAAAGGCCATTTGGAACTATGGTAACCAACTAGGCTAAAAAGGCTACTTTTACACTCAAAATCATACTTTTATATAAAGGAGGCAAAACCGGTCATATGGTTTAAAATTTATAAAAATAAACATCTTTCATGTTGTTTACATCTTGATGCTGGCTGCGCTGAGATTACGCAACAGCTGACTGTGGCTATTCTTTGATGTAATAGTGTGTTTTGGACTGATTATGTTACTGGATTGGATCGTCTGGACCTTTGTACCAAGACTGTTTTAGTTGGAATGTTATCGATCTGTGGATTAATATGATGCTTCTTAGGTGAGTGACGTCGACCTTGTGATTGGTTTTTATGTGTTAGTGTCTTGACTGAGACGTTAATTGTACCGGCTGTGGTGATCGGATCTTGAAATGGTTTACATCAGTCGAATCGGAAGAATCTTAGCTTTCTAATGATACGTTGCATCAGTATCTAGCGGTACGAGGCAGTTCTGAAAATAACAATGTTTGAGGCTCATCGGCAGCACCGGCCCGCCCGTGAGCCGGTGCTGCTTAACAGGTTAAATGAACCAGAATCAGTCTTTGGATTTAACAACTTTGAGTCAAACATCTTCTCTTGTTTTGATTCACAGCGTGTGAGGTGACGAAGGAGGCTACAGAGGAGAAGATGGAGGAGGTGAAAGATGTCACACCTCCGAAGTCGTCCTCCGCCAAGCAGGACATGACGGAGGAGGACCTGGAGGACTGGCTCGACAGCATGATCTCCTGACCCCCACGGATCCGGGAAAGGAAACTGGACTTTGTAAAAATCAACAACGAGCAGAAGTTCTCGTGCTAAAAGACGATTCTCATAACTCCCTCGTCTGGTTCCTGCGGCTGAGTGAGACACTATATGTTCAGAGACGGTACAGAACGTCTCGAGCGTGTCACCGTGATCCCGCCGCACTTCATGCTTCGTGGAAAGAATTCTCTGTTCCTCGTGAGACTGCGAAAGTTTCACACCACAGGAGAGACGGACACAGAACAGGTCACGGACAACACGTCTGGTTTATTGCGTCAATTCATTTATTAGGATTCATTTCCTCCCCCTTGTTTAAATAAATGCAGCTTACCAAAGCGTCTACATACATACAAATGGCCATACAATAGCAGTCAACCATCTTGTCGTCAATAAATCCCTGAACAAGGTTTTGTTTTCTCCGTTTTCCTCTTGTTGTGGGGTTCTTCTACTGTGGAAAGAAGTGCAGGCAGGCAGGACGCCACAGCTTAGGAACAAAACCAAACTAAGCAACATGTACACAAAGGGTCATCTAGATTTTATACAACAAATGTTTCTGGTTTTTTTTTCTTTTTTAGTTAAAAGCCACAAAACTAACACGAGCAAAATCTGCTTTGTAACTAATCCAAAGAACTAAGAGCGCCGCTTGTGTCAGGAGGGAAGAAAAATAGTTTTTCTTTAGATTTTTTTTTGGTGCATAGTTGAGTCTTAAGGCACGTCGGCTCGTGATAAATCAACTAAAGTGAAGTCGTCTCCGCTCCTGGAGGAACCGGGTTCATCTGGTCCTCAGACAGACGTGAACCAGCTGTGAAAGGCAGATCGCTCGTTTCATCTGGATCAATAGCAGCAGCAGCACACATCCACTCGGGTGGTTCGACAAGTGACACTAACGTCCGGGCGTCGATCTAGAAAATCTGGATATTCAGACATTCAGTCGTCATGCTGTGACCCTCCACTTGTTTCAAACAACACAACAGCTGGTGCCGCAGGTCGTGGGGTTGAACAGGTGAGAAGGCAATGTGAGTCAGAATCAAGAGATGACTTTGCATAAAAGAGGTATCGTGGCAGGTGACAGAAAAAAAGGACTCGGATGCACAAATGTCCACTCGCTCGTTAGAATTCGTACTTATTTTTTTAGGTTTTTAAAGGTTTTAAACTGAACATGATTAATGTGTTTTTCCGACACCGTGGCAGCAGAGAGAGTGTTCAGGTTCTGTCAACAGGGTGAGGTCGATTTCATTGTCTCTTTCAGGTGGAAGGAAAGTAGAGACGGGTGGGGGGGGGGGGTAGGGCGTCGTCGCCCACCTCGCTAACCCAACTGGTCCTCGTATTGTTTACGGAAGCAGTCTCCAGTCGGGAAGAAGTCCCAGCATCTCTCCTGGTACATCTTCCACACATAAGACTCCTGCAGCAGGGAGAGGGCGGAGCTACGTCACATAAACTTACTTTACAGAATAAAACATTGGAGAGACGAAGTTACATTTAACGTAAGTAGATTACATCACATTACATTTCATTTAGCTGACGCTTTTATCCAAAGTGACTTACAATAAGTGCATTCAACCCCGAGGGTACAAACCAAGAACAACAAGAATCAAGAAAGTACAAGTTCTTCAAAAATAAAGCAAAACTACAAAATGCTATAAGTAAGTGCCATTTGAGTGCTACTAAATTGTTAGTTTCAAAAATTGTTAGTGTTTTTTTTAAAATTTTAAAATTTTTTATTCAAGGTATAGTCTGAAGAGGTGTGTTTTTAGTTTGCGGCGGAAGATGTGTAAACTTTCTGATGTCTGGATGTCGATTGGGAGCTCATTCCACCATTTAGGAGCCAGAACAGCAAACAGTCGTGATTTTGAAGATATTTCCTTAATTCCAGTTCTATATATTTGGTTGGATTTAGACACTGGAACTGAGAGGTTGTAGTTAGGATGAAGTGAGCCTGGGATGAGCTGCGGCTTTTGGGTTAAGATAAATATTAAATGATTATGTTTTATAGTTTGAAAAATACTAGAAAGGATTTTTTTTAAATGGTTAACAGACACGATGTTGATCCAAAGGAGTAAAAACCTCTCAAGTAAACTTCCTTTCCTTCTGCGATCGGTGACATAAGAAGAGAAGCTTCACATCAAATAAAAATACAACTTGAATCTCAGGTGCAGGACAATAACAAGTTGATATCCAAAAGAGAGCGTGTAAACCCACGCAGCGCTCCTTCCTCCGGCTGAACTCAACTTATGCAACATATGAAGTGGGTAGAAACGCTGCACAAGTAAACGCTGCCCGAGTCGCTGAGCAGCTTTTTCCTTTCTGATCAAACGAGAGGATTCTAACAGAACGAGATGTGGTCACGTACCTGACCCGTGTGTTCAGTCTCGTCCTTGTTGATCAGGTACATCAGGAAGAACCTGCGGACGTGACCGTGAAGACACAAGTGTGAATCAGTGACAACTTTCCCAGTGAGGGGTTGTGTAGTTGTGTGTGTGTGTGTGTGTTGCTGCACTCACAGGTAGTTGGCCAGGTTGTGCTCTTGTAAGGTGTGAGTCTCGAACCCGTGAGGCGTCCGGTCAAAGTAGTCGTTCCCGATGCCACAGATGAAGCATTTGGTCTGAAAGGAGAAATGGAGGTCAAACAATAATCTGAATACGTCCATCGAGGAGGAGAAATGTTTTCATTGCTGTTGATTTGTTTGTCTAAATGTTAACTAGTGTTAACATCCGCTACGTTCAGGTGACGAACGTGAATGAAAAATCTATCGTTAAATAAAGTTAAATTCCACGAGACGCCACAGGAAGCAAATGTTCTTAAACTGTCAAATCTGTTTTCGTAGCAGAGCTGTGTTCTTCACTAACTAATTTAAATCGAACACAAGTGACTTTCGTGCTAATTTGCATGTTGAGCGTTGAAGTGTTTTAATATCGGGTGTGAGCAGACGAACTTGAAGCTGATGGGATCTCTCAGGACAGACGTTGATACCAGTGTCTGAACTGGACCTCTGTGATAAGGTGGAGGAGCAGTGACCCATAACAATTTGGATCTGGATAAACGAGGAGTTATCTGATCCGTCTCAGACTCATTATTCATTCTGCTGTAGGACGATAAGCTCAAACCTGCAGCCGCAGTCGTAAAGAGCTGTTTTCAGAACAGCAGATGGTAGTACCCCCCCCCCCCCTCCCCCCCACAGAGCCCTGATCTCTACATCACACACTCGGAGACGACTGAGACTAAATCCACAGAAGAACAGTGTGCGACTGTCCCACAGAGAGCTGGCTCCGTCTGAGAGGCGACAAACAAACCTTCTATTCTTTGTTTTTTTTGGCGTGTGTTTACTGCACTTCTAATGAAGATAACTCAAATCAAAAAACTATTCTTTGAATTAGTTAGCCTTAATCGAGAGCCTCAAACATTTACTTATCAGTAACTTATCAGATCGCTTCCTAGACGTTCTAACGGTCGTCTGGTGGTTAAACACACGTCTGTGCATCAGCAGGACTTCAGTGACTCCTTCTCACCTCCATGTCCTCCTTCACCTGCTCCTGCTGATCTCTCAGCTCCCCGAAGGCATCGATGATCAAACCTGAAGGAGGGAGCGACCCGTCATATCAGTGTTTATCTCACAACTGTGATACACAAACCTCACGACCCTGTGCTGCAGCTGGATGAGGTGAAGACGTGAGGGTGTCGTACCTTGAATGATGGCGAGCAGGATGACTATGACGAAGAAGAAGAAGGTGATGTCGAACAGGATGCGGTAGAGCTCGTAGGCGTCTCCGGCCGGGTCCTCCAGCTCGTCTCCGATCCCACCGCCCGCTCGCACCCCCACGTACATGTGGAACAGGTAGCACTGCGGAGACAGACCAGGGAAAGTTACTCTGATTACAGCCACACTACTATTTTGTTTTAAAACTAAAATCCTCTTCTGTCACACGAGTTTTGCAGCTTTCATTTCCTTATTTCAATCAGCAGAAAAGTAGAAAAGTTGGACTTCTGTCGGACAAAATTAAAGTTAACAAGGAAGTTTGTTGACTTCATCAATGCATCTGAAGTCTTATTTTCTGTCCGTCCACACTGCAGCCGCGGAGTTTTCAAACTTCTCTGCAGCAGGTGCTTGAAAGTTCTGGAGTAACGTGGAATCATAGCAACAGTGACTTGTTTCAAAACAAAGACGTAGCCTCACAGCGTCACTTCACAATGTTTTCAAGCTGAAGTGATCAGTGGAAACCAAGGATGGGAAAGATGAAAGTCTACTTCACCGATCATCTGTTAGAAAACGTTGTAAAGTGTAAAAGTCTTTAAAAAGAAAAAACGACTGAAAAGCAACTGAACTTGAATCCGAGAGTTGTTCCTCTACAGTGTGTCTCCTATTCAGAGGCAGTGAATAGATGGAGAACATAACATTGACTGGTTTGACTGCAGCCACGGCCCCATTGTCTCCACTGAAACACGCCGCACTTCACTGACAGAAGAATACAGCGTTCTCTGTTCAGTCGTCTCCTGAAAAGGTCGAACATTCAAAGTGACGCCTCAGGAATCTTTTTCAGCGCCGATCCTGTGTCCTTGCCAACAGCTGCAACCTCCAAAGGTTTTTATATTTCACAGAAAGGAAAGTATTTTCAATTTTCTCCATTTTTTATGTAAATTAATAGTAGGTAAAGTTGATGTTTTTCACCCCTGTTCCCTCTTTGTTTGGTGAACAGCTGTTTGGATTTCCACAAAACTCAGTGGACGGTGGAGACGTGGGCGGAGAAAGAGCTCATTAAATTTTTGGAGCAAATTCAGGAAATTACATATTTAGGGAGCTGGCATCTTTTGAAATGTGGTGAAGCTTGATTGAATTTAAAGCAACTGACGGGCTTTGGTGGAGGAATGTCAGGGTTTTCCATGGGGTCTTAAAACGCCTTAAATATAAGAATCGGAACATCTAAATCTGTTAAAATACGGTTAATTAGGTCTTAATTATGTAAAAATGTATTAAACACTACTTCCTTCAAGCTTTAAAATACGTTTTTTTCCCAAAAGAAATGTTTTGGTGACGTCGTCTTGAATTGAAATCCCTCTAGAAACCCTGGTATGCTCTCTACTTCACCTCCTCTAGTTAATGGAGCATGTTTCACAGACCATCAGATAATAGATGATAGAATACCGTCATCATGTCGTCACACTTCATGTCGGGCTCGTCCTCGTCCTCGCTCTTGTTGTAGAACTTCCTGAAGAAGTTGAAGGCCACCACGGTGTAGAGATAGACGACCACAGCCAGCAGACCCACGGTCAGCATCAGCTGGAAGAGAGAGAGAGAGAGAGAGGATCTAATATCTGACATGGATCACAGGTTTCTCACTGCAGCTTACAAAAAAACACTACACTGGTATGAAACCTAATCTAAATTCACTAGATCCTGGTTTAAATTTGGATCCAGACGAAACTACACACTCGTACAAATCAGTCTCCAGAATGTACCTGATCTGTTTCATCAGGATCCACAAATGATTATTTGTGGAATCAATGAAAATGTTCCTGGATCCATTTCATGGTTTATGGGTTCTTCCCCGACCATCGACACATCCATGTTTCATGGTCATTTGTTTGGTAGTTTTTAGTGAAATCCTGAAAAACTAATAAATACACAAACAGATGAAAACCTGTTTGGCAGAGAAAATAATAAGACTTGAGAATTACTCAGTTCCTCAAGTGATCAAATCAATTAGTGATAAACGCCTGAGGTCACTTTCCTGATCTGATAAATACCAGTTTTGTGATGAACGATGAATGTGAGACAAACAAACTTCATAATTTTTCCCTTCACACCAGTTTCTCCTGCTCATCTCCTCTTTTTAATACCCTCTGAGTTCTTGCTCCCCACCTCCTCCTCCTCTCATACTGGGAAACATGTCATTTGACCTTTTCCTTATTCCCAGTGAGACAGAACCTCTTCCATCGATGTAGTTTCTTTATTTCCTGAACTGGATAAATACGTGTGCGTCTTCGCAGGGAAAGTGTTTCAGGAACATTATCAAGGCTCTTTCAGCTGAACAGAGGATTTCATCAGGCGGCTTTCATTAGTATTCAGTGACTCCGGAGACCTTCAGGAAATCAAATTCACATCAGGGCAGGAAATCTGCGTCGCCCCGGCTCCGCTCGGCAGTTTGTGTCTTTGTTATTGTGAATTTTAAAATATGCAGAGTCTCAGAGAGAATTGTCTGAACCTCTTTTGTCTGAAGAATCTGAAGAGACAAACTCGAATAACTTTCCAAGGACGTCACCTGTTCCAGATGTTTGGATTTCAAACTCTGAATTTAATTAGCACTATTATATAAAAGAGAATTAGAGAAAAACAGAAAGAATGAGGACGCTGTTTTATCTCCTTTGGCTTTTTGAGAATAAAGTTTGAATGTTGAGAATAAAGTCGATAGTGAAATCCAGTCTAAGCAGATGCAGCTTTCAGCACAATGTGTTTGTTTCATCTGCTCAATGTGCTTAAAGATTTGTATTATTACTAAAACTGATTCTGTATAAAATAATTTCACCCCTTCAGGCATTTTGACAAAGATGTTATTTATCATTAAAAGTTCGGTTTTAATCTTGAGATTTGACTTTATTCACTATATGCAAAATAAAAAACCCTATTATTTAGTTTGAACTTATTATGCTTGGGCCTAATACTCCATGTATAAATGTGCATACTATTAAACTACTATTACAATAGTGTTTAATACCATTTATTCTGTTTCAATTAAATAGTTTCTTTTGAGTTGAACCACTCTACAATCAAAGTGACTGGTTAAAACTATTTTTTTTGCTTCTACAATTTCACATCTGCAGCTACAGCCAGAAGCAAACAAACTAGAAGTTTCATTTTAGACACAAAATAAGTTTCTCTCAATAGACTCACTCCAGACTCCACTGGTCGACAAAACACCCTGAAGAATAAAAATGAAAAATCCAGTCTCTGGGATTCTGTTTCATTTGTATTTAAATGTATTTCTCATGACTGATTATTGGATTAGAGTTTATTTTCCAGGCTCCATCCACTTTTCCACAGGATCGTTTCTTGATTTGATTATGCTGGAGTTCAGTATGAGTCACTGAGCAGAAGTGGATGCAGATTATTAATAGAGAAGAAGTGTCTGACTGCGAAATGAGGCCTTAGAATCAGTGTGAGTCAAAAACAACTTCAACACCTTTTTTCTTAACTTGTAAAAGTTCAAATTCTTAGAAATGTTTTGACTCATTTGAAGGATTTCTAATTCTGAGTAGAAGATAAAAAGATGAACTTTTAAGAAACAAGTTTTTCTGCCACACTGCTCGAGGCTGGAGAAGGAGTTTCCTATCTGTCCTGGAGCGCCCCCTGCTGGTGGAGCCACTTGCCTGCTTCCCGTTGTGAGTGACTGAGGACAGGATGGTGCGCAGAGACTTGAAGACCATGGCGATGTCCAGCAGGTGAGCAGCGAAGAAGAAGTTGTTGAAGTGTCCCAGGGTGGACATGGTGGCGTACCAGATGAGATACAGGAACAACTGGAGCAAGAACACAACACAACATGCTCACTGCAGCTTTGTGTGTAATGAAAACTGTGTTTATGACACAAATGGCACAATAACATTTGTAATCTTCATATATTTGATATCTTTATTGTTCATGTTATATCCCTCAACAGTAGCGTCATTACAAAGATCACATTTTATAAGAAATATCTGCTGTAAAGAGGACGGTCAAAAAATAGACATTGGTAAAGTAATAATAAGAACAACAATATTTGTGTATACATTGAATAAACTTACATTGTCAGTCAGAACCACTCCCATCTTCCAGATTTCATACTTGGTGTCGATGGAGCTCAGCCTGTCAAAACAAAAAGTTGTTACAGACGTGCAAACATAAAAGAATATCTCTAATAACTCTAAACCCCGCCCACAAATACCCCATGTGATATATAAACACAACGTGGCCTTTAAGGAGAAACGTGTGAACCGGGGGGGGGGCTTCTCACCAGGAGACCAGGGAGGCTTCTTTCTCCACAGCCTCCACCGTGGGGTCAAAGTCCAGAGCGCTCTTGTCCAGACCCAGAAGCTCGGCGATGCGTTCAGCTCCGTACATGTCGCCGTATTTGTTGATCACCTGACACACACACACACACACACACACAGGGAACAGCAGAGGTCAAACTCATCATCTTTACATCACGTGTTCTCATTCACCGCTTTTTATTCAGCTGCATCTACCTATTGTCGGCTCCAGAAGTGTGAATTTTAAACTCTGTGTTTAATTAAGACTATTATATAAAAGAGAATAAGAGAAAATCCGAAAGAATGAGGACCCCGTTTTATCTCCTTTGGCTTTTTGAGAATAAAGTTTGAATGTTGAGAATAAAGTCGATAATGAAATTCAGTCAGAGGTGTTTCATCTTTCTAAGCAGATGCAGCTTTCAGCACAATGTGTTTCTTTTATCTGCTAAATCTGCTTAAAGATTTGTATTATTACTAAAACGGATTCTGTATGAAATAATTTCACCCCTTCAGGCATTTTGACAAATATGTTATTTATCATTAAAAGTTTGGTTTTAATCTTGAGAGTTCCACTTTATTCACTATATGCAAAATAGAAAACCCTCTTATTTAATTTGAACTTATTATGCTTGGCCCTACTACTCCATGTATAAATGTGCATACTATATTACTACTATTACAATACCGTTTAATACCATTTATTCTGTTACAATTAAATATTTTCTTTTTGAGTTGAACCACTCTAAAATCGAAGTGACTGGTTTAAAAAAGTTTTTTTGCTTCTATAATTTCACATCTGCAGCAACAGCCAGAAGCAAACAAACTAGAAGTTTTCACAATATGCAAAAAAGAAAACCCTCTTTATTTAGTTTGAACTTATTATTCTTGGCCCTAAAACTCCATGTATAAATGTGCATACCATTATACTACTATTACAATAGTGTTTGATGGCGACAGGGTCGATCAGCTGGTTCTACCTCGTCGGCTCCGAGAGAAAACTCACCTTCCGCTTGATGAACTTGTCCCAGTAGTTGCTGGGGAAAGACCTGAGAAGGAAAACAGGATCAGGATCTGGTTCAGATGTGGCAGATGATCACAGTTTTGGCAGTTATAATAGGTTTATATTAAAGCGAGCTTGGTCTCACGGCGTGTTGATGACCAGTCGGTCCCACTGGCCCTTGATGTCGTCGTCCGACGGCTGCTCGGTGATGAAGAGGCCGTCGAACTCCAGCTCCCGGGCGATCTCCTTCTCCCGCTTGAACACCACCAGAGGAACCTGAACGCACAACAGGAAGCGGTTCAATTAAAAAAACAAACAACAACCTTACGAACACAGGCATCATCTGGAAAACTGCCGACTCATGAGTAAACCCGCCTTCAGGTAGTAGTACCCGACCAGGCAGACCAGGGAGATGACCGTGTGGAAGATGGCCAGGAAGCGCAGCGTGGGCAACATGTAGCCGCTCCGCTCCTGCAGCACAAACTCGTCCATGTCGAACAGCGTGTTCTCGTCGTACTCCTCGTCCTCCGCCCACTGGGTGTCGTCGTCGATGTCTTCTTCAGGTTCCGACGTGACCTGAGGAGCAACAAGCAGCAGAGGGTTGCGGTTGTTCGGAACCGGAACGTTGAATTCAAGAAGTTCAGACGGGGATTTTAAGTTTTTTTTTTTGTAATTCCTCTGCCACGACACAGCAATGAACAGAAATATATGTTGATTTTTAAATATATATTCAAATTTGAAGCCAATTTCTTACAGTTGTTTGTTGCCGTTCAGAAGTAAAACAGAACATTTATTGTGAAGAAGGAGAAAGAAGAGAATCGTTGCCTCATGTATTTTATGTGTGTAAGTCTGAAAAGCATTTGGATGATATAAACAACTAATAAAACAATTCTAGAATTTGAAGAAGACTCACAAACCATAATTTGATTGTGATCATTATTAATAATTCCATTTTAATTTGATAAATTTGTCTGATATGATAGAAAATAGTGAAAACTTGAAGTAAATTCCCACAGAACAAGCTGAAGTCTTAAAATATGTTGTTTAATCAACACCCCCAATTGTATAATCATTTTATTATCTTGTACGACAACAAAAAGGATCAAATTCCCGCATTTGAGAAACTAGGGAAAATAATTTTTGGGGTATTTCAGCATAAAAAAACCTAATAAAATGATCAAAGTATTTGTCGATTCCTTTTCTGTTCAGTTGATCCACTTGTTGTTGCAGACGGACGGATTCACCTTGTAGAAGAGCAGAATGAAGTTGATGGAGAAACACACGAACAGAGCCAGGAACCGCAGGTTGTAGAAGTTTCGAGCCAGGAGGTTCTGGAAAGAGATGAAAAGGAACAAACTGATGACGATTATGTTACCGACAAAATCATATTTCAGATTCACAATCAACGGATCAATGTCCAGATGACAACAAATCTAATTGAGCTAAAGGTGTCACCAGCATCTTGGTGAGGTAGACGACCAGGAAGGCGATGATGGTGGACATGAAGGACTGCCCCGCCTCCTTGGGTTCAGTGGATCGGGTCTTTGGCTTCTCCTCCGTCACCGGCTCCTTTGCTTCCTCCTGCTTTGGCTTATCCTCCTTCTCTGTGCTGTATCAGTCATCACAGTTATTTCATGTTACACTTCTTTTTTGCACCGTGTGACGATTATTTGTACCGGCAGTTTTACTCACTCTGCTTTTTCTGGTTGACTCTCGGGGGCGTCGAAGGGGTGGGCGGCGGCTTTCTGCAGAAAGAGCGTTGAGCGTTACAATGAGCTGAGGGACTCGGTGGAAGTGATGGTGAAACATCAGGTATCTACAGTGTGAAAATGACTGACTGCAAACCTTTTTCTGCTCCGTGCTGGATGTTTCTGCTCCGTGCTCGGACACGTCGCCCAGGCCGTGCTCCACGTGTTTCCCTCCCTCTCTTTTAGGATTGGACAGCAGCTCCAGCATCATGTCCACCTCGGCGATGTCTCCTGCCGGCGCCATGGCCGAGTCCGAGCTTCCCGACGACTCCACGGCCTCCACCTTCTCTCCTTCCGCCACATCGCCGTGGATACCGAACTGGGTCGGGTCAGGCATGTTTCCGAGGATGTCCGTCACCTTTATGTTCTTGGCGCCCTCCACCAGGCCCCCGCCGAACATGGAGGACCAGATGAGGTGGAAGAAGCCGAAGACGAGGCTGTAGATTCCTTTGAAGGAGCCGGTGAAGAGCATCCAGAAGAAGGAGAAGAAGCCCGTGATGATCTCCCTGATGCTCAGTTTCTTGACTTTCTTAAGCTGCTTGCGTACGTTTTTAAAAGAAAATATTTGCCGGACGTCCGCCAACTTCTTCTTGACGGAGCCACAGACGGTGCTGAAGGCCGAGGCCGACTCCAAGGCGCCTCCTTCCTCTTCCTCCTGGTCGTCCAGGATGCTGTGCACCTCCTCCTCTTCCTCCTCCTCAGGCTGTTCCAGCACGTCCGGCTCAGAGATCTGCGAGGCCAGCTGCATCTCAAAGATGGTGTCCTCACAGAAGTTCACGAACATCTCCATCTTCTCGCTCTCCGTGCCCTCGTTGACCACGGCGAAGATGAACTCACGCTTGGACTCTTTGACCTGCGGCTTCTCCCACTGCTCGCGGCTCGACTCGCTGATCTCAAAGTAAATCCTCTCGATGCGCTTGGCACTGCCCATGATTTCAATGCGACCCAGGTAAGGTTCAAAGTAGCTGAGCACGCTCTCCGCCAGATCCAGGAAGGTGTTGAGTCGGGAGTCGTGCGGCATGTGCTCCGACAGGTTGGTGAGCAGCACCGCCACGTTGAAGCCGATGTCTTTGGCCGGCTCGTGGAACCGCTCCACAAACTCCTTGTAGTTAAACATGTCGTTCTCATCGGCCTCGGCACACGAGAGCAGGAAGTCGATCTCCGACTGGCTGTACTGTTTCTGGCTCTCCATGGACCTCTGGAAGTCCTTCTTGGAGATGATGCCCTTGCACTCGGGGTCGTACTCCCGGAAGTTGTCCGAGGTCGTCAGATCCTTCAGTTTGAGGAACATGTCGAAGAACTTGAGGATCATCTCCACGTTGCTGGAGGACTCCATCAGAGTGTCCACCATCTGCTTTCCAATCGTCCCATTCACCACGTTACCTGAGGAGGGAACAGGAGTCGTCTCAGAACACAGGAAGCACTCTGCAGCATCACGTCCAGAAAGAAAGGTTCAGGCTCTTACCCTCCAGCAGAGACAGCAGCATGACCACCATGTCCTTCTGTAAATCCATCAGCTCCTTCAGCAGCTCAATCTGACTGGCGTCCTGCAGACAAAAGACATTTACACATTCAGCATTATCAATTACTTTTGTAAATATTGAGTAAATTAACTGGTTTCATTAAAATACTTCAATGCTAAAATCTGCACAGAGTTTAAGTACACGTTTTCTTTTTCTTCAAATGTATCTCATAAATGTTTTATTAGGAGCATTACATTTGATTATGGGACAATGACCTTTACTAAGTGCAGTGAAAAACTAACTTTTTAACTACCTCAATGCATATTACTGTAATTTCTGTACTATAGAGCCACAGTGGGTCACTTATACAATGAGTATTTGTCACAAGAAAACTGTTTTTTTCAGTGTACCTGTGATAGCTTCATCTGCATGTTGGCAAACACATGCAAGAAGCCGACGACTGCATCCCACAGTCTGCTGTGAGCCAGACTCTGCTGGTTCCCAATACATGGGCCCTGAGAGACGAGGAGAGAGAGAGAGAGGTGATCTATGATAATTCAGTCTTTATTCTTTAGATTCCACTTTATCGTCTGAGCTTCTTACCTGAATATACTCAGTCAGTGAGTTGAATATCTGCTTGGCTACAGAGAGAGCTTTGGAGAAGTTGAATTTTCCAGTCTCATCAATGACGTCTTTGCCGGAGTAGTACCAGTAGAAGTCACTGATAGATTCCTATAGAGGGGGAGGGCATTGGAAACAGTGGTAAAGGAACACCGAGTAACACAATGTGTGATGTGATGACAACGACGATATCACAAAGTGTGTTTTATTCACCTGCAGACGAAGCAGATAGTCCACAGTGCTGATAATGATGTTGACTGTGGTTGTGTTTCCAGTCTGGGTTCTCAGGAAGTTCTGGAAATCTGACAGAGAGCAACATTTTTGTAATCCTCGATCTTAACACTTCTTTCTCATCCTTTCTCATTCTCTCATGATCGGCTGTTCGGTTCTTTCATACAGAATAAGACAAACTGATAAATTCAACCTCACCTCCATTGTGCCCCTCACAGAGAAGTTGCAAAAACCGGAACAGATCTTTAGTAAACTCGTCGTTCTGAAGTACCTTGGAGCCTTGAGAGAAAAGACACCTTGGTGAAAACAGCTGAACCAATGCACAAGGCTTATTTCAGTCTGTGTTTCCTCTAAATGAGGAGATGTGCTTATGTTTGAATCTCCCCTTCAAAAGCAATTAACATGAGGCAAGCAGGTTTCATGTTCAGAACATGACGGAGATCCAGGGCCTTTAGATTCAAAACACTGAATCCAAAGTGCGTCTCGTAAAACAAATGCTCTCAACAATAGACAGCGAAACTCTAGGACATTTCCATAAGCTGGAGGCGGCCTGATAACTTTCACATGCAGGCCGCACATTAGGCCTGTTGAGAAAAATAAAAAGCAGCGGACAAACATTTTTACAGATTCTCGCTGATGATCCACTCTGCAGATTAATGCAAAGAAACGTGTCTGAGAGCAGATAATAAAAACATGTGAAAGTTTGGACGTATGTATGGAAACCAGCTTTTTGAAATAGGCCCCAAGTCCAAAGCAAGACAAAGCTTTGCTTCAGTCAAACCCTCGGGCGCTGAGCACTGAGCCTCAGGGAGACAGAACCCAGCATCAGTATTAGGATTTGCGTTAGTAATTGTTAACATGAAGGGAAATGGGAACAAATATCACACAAAGGAACAGGCGGTGGATATTCTCATGAGCCTTCTTCTGCCGAGCATGCACACATCTGTCCCTACACACATCTGGGAGGGAGGAGGCGGGAGGGGGGGGACCAAATAAAGCAGGGAGTATGGACCACAGATATGGAGGAGACATTCAAGGGGAAAGCAGAGCCATATCAGCATGATCTACATTTTCTATTTACCGTGGTCTGCCATCGATGGGAGTTTTTAAAAATGACGGGAAGGAGACAAACAATACACGAAGACATAAGTAAAAAGAGAGGACATTGAGTTACAATACAAAGAGATATGATTATACATTTATGTTGAGTACGAGGTGAAGAACAAAGTCATGCAGTTAAAAAAACTGTTCTAGACAAGGGGGGTGGACGGGGGGGGGGGGGATCATAGGCCTCGGTCGTGTCTCTGCTGCATCTAACGAGATGAGCATCGAATAAGAAATTCAGTCATGGTTGAAAAACTTCAGGAACAGAGACACGAGTAGTAACAGTGATTTGTTATAGACAGAACCCGGGTGGGGGTGGGGAGAGAGGATGATGAGGAGACGGGACATAGTTTGAGATGAAGAGCGTCGGGTGGATGTTTGGTGCGGAGGGAAGAAGCTCTGGTGTTAATGCTGGACCATGTCTGCGTGTTCTGGATCTATATCCTCGGAATATAAGCTGGACAATAACGTGTTTTAGAGTAAATTAGGCTTTTTCTCATAGATTGTAAATAAAGAAGAACGACACGTCAGCTCCAATCTTCCGTCATATTTTGGATTCATTTTCATACAGTTGATTGTGTCGTCCATCTTTATCCGAAGTCTATGGGGTTTGCGCCTGCTTCTTGACTAAAGACGACAATATTAAAGACACCACAGTGACGACTCCAGTGACTTCCCGGCCGAGGCGCAGGCGGCAAACTGCTCTCAATGATCAAAATTCACATCGATAGCAATGCAATTTTGATTATTCCCACTACTGAGGCCAAACACTCCTACTTATTGGGAATATAGCGTTTAATAGGTGCTTTGAAAGGAGAATGAGGTTATTAAGTTGTCATGGTTCAGCATTAGTTGAGAGAAGAAAAAAAGGGAGAACATTTTGGTGTTTTTTGGGATCCAGAGTAAAAAATCTGGCGTTGAAACAGGAATCTAATGAACATCAAGACGGTGAAAGTGGGTCTTGAAGTCTAAAAGGAGAAAAGAGGTAGAATACCGAGCTGCCGATGATTCTCTTCACTTACTTGACCCTTCGTCTGTCACCATGCCGAGACCTTCCGCTTTGTTCTGCCTCTCAAATGCATTCAAGTCCAGGACACTAGAAAACACAGAAACGAGTGAAGAGTCAAATAAAAGCACTTGACGTCTGCACAGAATTCATGTTTTGGTTTTCTGCACAGAAACAGTTTGATCCCAGTACCTGCAAGACTGCATCAGTCCTGAGAGGCTCTTGAAAAACCCTGCATCTCTCTTTTCTTTCAGGTAATCAAGCATTTTCTGCAATAAAAGCAGAACATTATCTTGTTGTCATTATAAAAGAAGGAATAAGACGGATAAATAGATGAATATTGAATTGTTCAGCCGTATTTTCTGACCTGTTGAACGTGCACGTTGCCTCCATTTAGAATGGAGATCCCTAGTTTGAGGGTGCACGTCACCATGGGGCCCAAACGACCTGGTGGCAAGAGAAGAAGAACTTTCAGACAAATTTATGAATGTAATTGAGGCTACAAAGAATAAAGAAAAGGGAGAAAAGCAGAAGGTTTGACTGAAACTGAAGATTCAATCCTGGCTTCTGCAAAAAGAATGGAATCTGGATGTTATGGGTTAAATTATTATCAAACGATCAATCCCTTTAAACTGCCCTGACCATCTTGATAAGGAAGATAGTAGATGCAAGTGTAAATCGGCTGTGTATGTAATGATGACCTTTGCTGGCGCTGATCATCTGCAGCACCATCTCCGCCGCCCCACGGGCGTGCAGCCTCGCCTGCTGATACAGGATCTTCTGCTTTTCCATCTCTTTTTCCTGAAATCCACAACACAGAGAGTTAGAATAAGAGACATTATAACCAGTGTGATTAAATCGCTGTGAATGAACGTGAGTACCTCAAACGTTTTTTCTTTCCCTTCTTCTTCTTCTTCCTCTTCATCCTCTGCACAGCTCTGAGAACAAAAGTCAACGTTCAAAGCTCGAGTTTCGTTTTATTTCACCAAAAGTAGAGTTTTACCAGAATTATGTATCGATGAACAGAGTTTGAAAGTTCACTACCTTTGCCATCATGTCTGCGTAAGCAATATATAAAGGATCTTGTTCCAAGGAACTGGAAAAAAAAGTAAGTTCATGTCATTCTGCATTACTGTGTGTGTATCGTTGTGTTTCATCTTATTCTACAACAGAAGCATGAAGAATTTGAAATGCTCAGTAGCTGTAGCTCGATGATTTATCTCCCTCACCTCCTCTCTGTCAGGGCGTTGTGGCTGAAGTGGAGGATGAGCTGATGAAGAGGGTCGGGCTGGACCTCAGCCACCTCCTCTTCCTCCTCCTCCACAATCTTCATGGGGGTTTTCTGCAGAGGTCAGTAAACAGTTAGCTCCGCCCAAGTCTCATCCGACAACCCCAGCACAGCTTCTACTCTTCAAATCTTTTCTTTATCTTTCGTAAACTCACAGATAATTTGTCAAAAAACACTGAAATGAGTCATTAACAACCAGCTGGTGGCGCATGCAGATGAATGTCTGTCTTCTCCTGGTGATCCGGGGCAAAGACAGGACCAGGAAGTAAAGAGTGGGTGATGAGCAACAGTGGAACCAGGTCTCTAGTTCATGCATGTTAGCAAACAGATGCAAGCAGAAAGCCATTGGGTGACATGACTTTGAACGTGAAGAATGAACCTGACAGTAAAGGAGTCGGACATTGAGGAACCAACACAGCAACACAAACCTGCAAGAGTCCAAACTAAGAAACTGACAATTAACTTTATTCTTCTCTCCTGACAACAACAGTTTATCTAATGATTTAGCTGTTATATATATATATATATATCGAAAAGCCGTCTTTAACTCTGGTGTGATGGCACAGCTTCGGTGTCTAGATGAATTTTTCTGCACGTCTGACACAAAGATCTAAAATGAAATGTGGTCTTCACATGACTACGCGAGCATGCCACTGAGGTCACAGCCACAAAACGCACCGTAACGCCACCTTCACACTACAGACTTACAGAGTGAAAAGACAACTGGATCCAGATCGGAACAGCCAACAGCTAGTGACAGTCTGCTACTGTAGAGAGAGGCCCTCCTTACCGCTGCTGTCAGGAAGGCAAGGCCTGCTTTTCTAGAGCTGTGAGCGCCGGCGCTGGGCCTGTGTCTCTTGAGTTGGTCATGCAGCCTCTGACCCCTGACGGATCTCTGTTTGAAGGGTTTGGCACGCCTCGAGCGGGGGCCCCTGGGCGCTTTGGGCGAGCTCCCCCCCCGGGCGTGCTCCCAAGGCTCGACAGGCGCTGAGCTAAAGAAGCATTCGGCAGACAGGACTGGCAGAGGGGGGGTGCCAACGCAGGGCACGCAGGGCGAGGGCAAGGCGAGCCCAGTACTTACTGCCAGATCCTGCACTAGCTTCTCCTCAAAGGAGTACTCCTCTGCCTCTATCCAAAGTCTCTGATAGGCCGGGATGAAGAAGTTGATAGAGCGATGCCTGGGGAAGGGGGAGGTGAGGGGAGGTGGGGAGTAATGGAGGGGAGTGGGGAGGGAGGGACAGAGGCGTTAGGGTGGGTTCTGGTGAGTTTTTGGAGGAAACAGGAAGGAGAGATGTAGGGAGGAGGAAGGGGTTACAGGAAGTGCATTTCAGGCAGGGTGGTGATTGGTCAATGTGGGACCCACTGGCTCTTCTGACTGGTCACATTTGGGAACTGCAGTTACTTCCATCTGGTTTGTGAAATTCATTAGAGAGCATGCACACTTTGGAGAGGGGGGGGGGGGAATGCAGTTTTCAAACACATCAGTGGATTTGTGAAACAACGTGAATTTCTTTCTGGTAATTTTCAAGACTTCAAAATACTTTCCTTGAAAAAAGTTGTGTTTGAAAAAAACTGCATAACCTTCGGCAAAATGTCAGATAAAAAAACAGATCTTTAAAAAAGTTCAATAATAGGAGGAAGCAAAATGACAAAAACAACTTTGTATGTGTTACTGAAACAAACCAACTGGCCAACTCGTCAAAGTCGTACAGTGTTTAATAGATTTCTTTCTTCTTCTTCTCTTTCTTCATTCCTTCCTTAAGGGTTCACCTGAAATGAAACGTTTTCCACTTTCCAAATCACTTTGTTTCCGTCAATTCTGGGGCTCACACTAGCTGACCAATCAGAATCAACAGTGCAGAAACAACTGGTTGCTAGGCAGCGGTCGGTCCACAGCCTGGTGGATGGAAAGGAAGGGATGAGGAGGGGGGGGCGGTGTGGGGGGGGGGGGGGGGACAGATGAAGCATTCGCCCCGTAGTTTCACTTTACCGTCAGCAAGGAGAACAGGCGGTCAAAGCTGGAGGCTTTGAATGCCCTTTCCAGCCAAACCTCCCGATATCCATTCAGGAAGTAATTATTATTTTTGTATCTGAGGGAGGATGAGGTTGTGTTATGCCAAAAAAAAAAACAAAAAAAAAAAAACAACAACACAGAGAAGAGAATGTGGTTAGGGAGGTGATGAGGGGTTTTACATGGGCACACAATTAAGAAAGAAATGCCCCATCCCCCCCCCCTGTGATTACTTGGTGGTTGTTATGTACGGTTAGATCGAGACTCAGCGACGTCTTAACAGGGTCGATTAAATAGATAACGTCAATATTTTAATATTGACATTGCATATATCAGATCTGTGAGTGTGAGGAGAACTCACCGGGGCAGATTGTAGAGCGGAGCCATCCGGAA
The DNA here is from genome assembly GCF_963576545.1 of Limanda limanda. Taxonomy (NCBI): domain Eukaryota; kingdom Metazoa; phylum Chordata; class Actinopteri; order Pleuronectiformes; family Pleuronectidae; genus Limanda; species Limanda limanda. The sequence goes on along the minus strand of NC_083653.1, from coordinate 4,978,510 downwards.
ACAAGCCACCACGGCTCGCTTCCGCTGCTTGGACAGAAGCTTGTGATACACTAACTTCTTATTCCTCAGAGGCTGCTCCACCTGGGAGATGAGGAAATCAAAAGTTTGGAACAGAACAATAGTTACAATGAAAAGCATCAGACGGGTGATGCATGTGTTGGAAAGAGGCTACTACATACGCTACAGTTTCATAATGACAACAGGGTTTTTACACAACGTGAAAGACCTCTAACTTTGTGTTTTGCTCTGTTGCTGCATTGTTAAAGCTGAGTTCAGCTCCCTCTGTCCCACTGTCTCTCCCTCACATCAACACATTGATCATCTGTCTCACTGACCATCTGCAGCACCAGGAGCTACCTGTGACATTAAAACGTCCATAAAGTTTTTACTGTCCTCAGCGGGCAGGATTTAGCAGACAGATTGATTCCTCATAGACTTTGATAATGTGGTTTTATCTTGGTTTTATATACAAGGCTGCAAATGACACCAATTGTTATTATGCATTTATCTGTTGGTCTCGTTTTCATGCGATCGTTTAGTTTATGTCACATTTGCAAAGACGGTTTTGACCACAAGGCCCAAACCTTTTTCACCTACGATAGACCCATCATCCATATATAGAGAGAGGGCTGTTTTCAGTTCTCTGGTAGGCTAATAAGATTTCACCTCTTTATTCATTGAGGATCACATTATTGTTTCATGAATTCTTAACCTTACAGATTTGAGATATTCGTGTGTTCACCTGCTCCAGATGGAAAACTGCAGCGGAGATGCTCTGGACTCGGTCCACCGCGTGTTCCGGGTCGGCGGGTCCCTCGCCCTTCACCACCACATCCTTGTACAGGTCCAGCTGCCACTGCACCGCTGGGTCATCAGACTATAACACAGCAGCGATCAAATCCATAAATAGACCACAGGGAGTTATACTCGTGCTAATACATCTATCATAACTTACCTTGTCCTGGAGATGGAGATTCTGACGCAGGTGCTCCTTCACCTCGTCATCCGTGTCTCTCTATGAAGGGGGGGGGGGGGGGGAATTCATCAGAACAGAAAAACGATGAAGCAGTATGGATATTTCATTATTGTGCATACAAACGAGTTATTCTTTAAATACTGTCTGCTCCACCAGAAATAGAATGACATTTGGTAACAGTGTTAATTACTTCACTGTATCAGGACAGTTTTCTGTGATTAATCCACAGACTGAAGCTTTCAATAAGTCATAAGTGTTTCTGATAGAAGATAATAACTTTGCAGTCCAGGAACTTTTAATGATGAACTTAGTTAGAGCTTCGACTTCATTAAAATGATCAATGAATCAAATTATGAGACCAAGGATAACTTGAGAAAAGACTCGATATGAGGAATAAGAGAAAGATTATATGTTCTCCTGCATAGAAAAAGCTATTCTACAAAAAAACTATTCTAAAAATGAAGATTACGTAATGCTCAATTCGTCAGCTTACCAGACTGTAGCGTATCTTGGCCAATGAGATGAGCTCCTGGTCCCCTGGGGTGCACATGTTGAGGCCGATGGGCAGCATCTTCTTCAAGGCAGCGACGATCAGAGACGTCTGGATGGAATAATATTCACCACGACGCCGCTTGTGTTTCCTCTCCTGGTCCCCACCTGACTACAAGAAGAGACACAGTTTACTAAAGAAGTTCCTCTGTGATGGTTTTTTCTCTGCAGCATTTCGACAATTCTACTCTTTCTTTACTCTGTTTTAAACAGGCACCATTGTCTATAATAAGAGCTTCAGGGCTCAGGAAAGTGTGTTCGACCTTAAAAACCCTGAGTCAGATAAACCACAAACTCAAGACCTCAACTGCCTCAACATTCAGTAAATCTGTGACCGATCACGTCAAAACACACGAAAAGTGCAAATAAATAAACGATCCGACTCTGCCAACGCAAATAAACAACAACTTCTCCCGGTGGCAGGCTGTTGAGAAGCTGCCGGACCAAACACTGTCAACTTCCAGATAAATGGCCGAAGACAAGCATCCACGTAAAACCTCCTACGTTGTAAATCCACCAAGCAGAGGGAAATTTAAGATGTGAGAACTCTTCTGGTCGATCTCAAATCCAAACGCTCGACTTGTTCAGCAGCAAACGACAGGGAAATGATTAAAAACACAGGAAAAGTGCTTATGTGGACTTGTGTCTCTGAAGCCAAGGACAGCATGGTCGGGGATGCCAGCAGGAATAATTGAGGTGGTGTTTTTCCAAAGTGCTGACAGAGTGAAGGGGAGGGAGAAGTGGGATGAATCCAAATGAAACCAAGAGAGGACTGAGATGTACTTTGCTCGATCTCCTGTGTTCATGACATCAGGAGAGATTTCATCCAAAAGGAAGAGATCCGTCTCTCCATAGGGAACACGATGTGAGAATATAGAAAATATCATATTCCCCTGATCCCTGTGTATGTGTAAGTGTTATCCTACATACAGTATTTACCTTGGACAAATTGGTCTTGCCTTCTTCAGTCAGGAAGCCCAGATTGTTGATCTCATTCTGAACCACATAGTTTTGCTCCTCACGCTTAAAGTTCTGTATTCAGAGGACAAAGACAATAGGTTAAATAGGATCTAAATACTTAGAGACCATTTATATTGTTTTATATAAACTGTGAAAACTCACAGGTGACTTGCACCAGAGGATGAAGATCTCAGCCACCATCCTGAAGAGCTCAGTGGAGTAGGCGTCCGGCTCCTTCAACCACCGAGATCTGGAGCGCAGGAAAGACAGAAACATAAGACAGTGAGCAAGACACGCACATTTCACTGTTGTTATACATCATCATATGTTAGTAGTACCTGTTGATGTCCACGTAGCGGATGAGCATGGGGTAGAAGGCGTACAGGTCCCTGCAGAGCACAGCGAACTCATCCAGGAGGATCAACTCAGCCTCCTGAGTGTCACCTTTACTGTCGGCCTTCAGCAGCTCCTCCTCAGACACCACCTGCAGCACAGCCACAGTTTATCATCTGGAATCAACTCAGTGGATTAAACGTCCTCAACAAAATGTCCTAAGATTAGCTCCTGATAGCTTCTTAAATACAAGACAAGTTGAACCACAGGTTTCCACGAAGCAGCCGAGACAAAGTCGAATTGTAAAAAACATGTTCAGTGTATTTAAAGCTCTCACCTTCACTGTCTTCTTCTTCAATTTGTCCAGCGTGGGCAGGAAGTGGGTTCTCAGCAGATCTGCTCCAGCCTTGCAGATGATTGGCTGAGAGTAGACTGGAGACAGAGACAATAATATATGTGTTTATTCTCAACAGGGGGACGGATGCTTTCAATTATAAATCAAGTGTCTGGAAGGACAGATGCCAACGCTTCCCCTGAGTTTGTGTGGATATAAATATAAAACTACATTCATAACTTTTAGAGTTTTCAGTAACTTTTCTAAAATCAGTTAATTAAATATAGGACATATATCCTTGATTTTAAAGGTGTCAGATGTACAATATTAAAATTTAGTTTTTGACTTGAGTCCCCCACCTGCGATCCTCTTCATCCAGGGAGCGTCCTCGATGCCCAGGTTGTTGTTGAGGATCTTCAGGATGTTTCCCAGGATGATGCTGAGGTGTTGAGAGGTCACCATGGTGCAGCAGTGGGCACCAGGAGGGGAGTTCTCCGGGCCTTTCTCCCACCAGTAGGACAGGTAGTTACACAGCATGGGCAGGATCACCTCAATGACCTGCAGGACACACAGGCTTAGGGTTAAAGGTCAGGATCACAGAAGGGAAGAAGAGGCCAGAAATGATCATCGGCTTATAATTAGCACCGAAACTCCTATTTGATATTATAAATCCAAGACTATTTGCCATAACTTCCACAATAATAAAATACAATATTTGTTATTACATTTCAAAATAATTCTTGTACGTATAGTAAGTATTTATGTCTTGAAAAGTTAATGGAAGTCTCAACATGAGATGCTATTCAGGTTTGAATTTATTTAGCACTTACATTTTTTGTATTCCTAAACATGATATAATTCAACTTTATGTGCACTTATATAGTGTTTAAGTGTCTTTAAATCTTTTTAGCTGTTCATTTTCAATTGAGAATCAATAATAAAACCATCCTGCACTCACTGGAATAAAATAAATTATTTCCCAATCAATTACTTGGCATTTTAATATGATAAAACCACTAATAGAAAGTAAAATATTTTAACTAGAATTATGCCTCAGCCTACAACTCAAGTTGTAAGACATATGGTCGCAATCTCCCTTCTGAGTTGTCGTGTGGACTCACGGCCAGAAAAGGTTTTTTGCAGAGTATGATAGTCTCACCTTGAAGTTGACCTTTGATGTTTTGGATATAAACTGTAATCATTTTATCCAGATACAACACTAATGGGAACTAATGTAATGAAACTCCCTCGAGGTGTTTCTAATATACTGTTTCACGTCTAAATGAAACGTCCACAGCTGTCGTTGGCACAGAGACGTACAGAGTTAGGTCAAAATTCATGTAAATCCCTGCATCCTCCATTTTGCATCAATGCAAATCAATAGCAGATCAGGTAGTGGATGTTTTTGTGGCTCCAGTTCACCTCAGATAAGTTTGCATGCATTCAAATCCCCCCCCATCGCCCCTTCAGACCTCTGGCATGTCACTGTAACGAGCTCCAGCGTCCGACACGTCGTTCACATCCTTCAGGAGCCGGTCGAGACGAGGCATCTCCGGACACATCTCCAGCACCGTGTCCGGCATGCTGAGAACTGGAGGAGACAAACGGTTACTGGGAAATATGAGAAATAAAAACTAAACATGCATATTCACAGCGTTAGGAGGATGTAAATTTAAAAGGAGAGTGGGGACTCACTGGCTCTCTCTCGGGGGGTCTTGGTGTTGAAGACAGAAATTGGGTTGTGGGCGTTGAGGTGGGGCTCCAGGAAGGCTACAGGCATGGCCCCCACCAAGGTGGCCAGACTCTCACCCAGGACAGGAAGATGCCTGAACATATAATAATATACATACTGTATACATGTATACGCTGTTTATGTAAAATGAAGAAAATAAACACACCAACAGGAAATTGGTGCATCGTATAAGCAAAGGTAAAGTCTTCAAACTTTGTTTCTGTTTAAAAAAGCTCTGTGCTCCTTGGTAGCAGATGTTGTCAGGACAACCTTCAACATCCACATTTATCGAGGTCCACACGGCATCAGGATTAATTTAGAGCAGACAGCCGAGCTCAGGTTCGGGGTCAAACCTGTTCACTGCTTGTTTTATAGCTCGACTCAGCTCAAGGTGAAGACGCTTCCCTTCCACAGCACATTCTGGGAGTTTTTTTTAAATCGGTGCTAAAAAGCAAGTCGGGGAATAATAATAACAAAATTGTGTGTTTTAATGAAAGACGTTTCACGGGACTCTTGTGTTTCTCTTCCGTCTGCTGCATTCGGTAATAAAACCCTTTTTCTTTTAATAGTTTTTCATGAAAAATATTCATTTGTAGTGTTGTTATCATATCGGGCCGCAGTCTCAACCCTTAACCAGAGTACATGAGCAACTTTGAAATAGCATTTGTCAAACACGAGCTAATGAAAAGCTCAGCACGAATATTCGTCATTTCACACTTCCTTGATTCCAATGCTCATAGGGAATGGAAGTGGCAGCTTCTATTCATCTTCACCAGGGACTCAAACACACAAAGTTGCTCATGTGTAGAATTAAAATCTTGTTGCTGAGTTTAACGGATGTTTGTGCTCGTACCGTTCCACAAAGGGGTTCTTTCCTGTTCCCAGGGAGTAGAAACACGTCAGGATTCGATAGCAGGAAAGCTGAACATCATCCACTGGAAGAAAAAAACATTAAATATTCATTTATTTCTCCAAAATCGTGAGATTACAATCCAAAATATATCTATATTTTCAGAATACATGTTTGTACAAGGACACAGAGGTCTTATTTGTTTTTCGATGGTTTGAATATATAACCCTTCATAAATATTCATGAACTTTTCTGTTTCTCTCTTTTATGTATTTATTATATTTTATTTTAGCAATGCTAAACATGTCCGCCTATGAACACACAGACTCACACAGCAGGTCCACTCCGAACTCGTGTGTCTTGATGTGTTCGAACAGAGCGGTGAGGATGGGCAGCAGCGCCACCGTCACGTAGTTGATGCTCTGGCTCACGCTCTTCAACTGGGCCCGCGACTGCATGAACTTCCCCAGCTTCAACATCTCATACAGCTTCTCCAGGTCCTCGGCCGCGTTCTCGAAGAAACTCTTGAACCCTGCTTTGACCAGCTCCGAGCCGGACTTCATCACTGTCCTGAGAGGAAAGTGTCGGGCACAACGGACTCGTTTCCAACGCAACAAACAATCCTTTCAATTCGTAAAGTGATGCTCAGGACAGAAATGGTCGGCGTCATGAAGAAGGGCCGACACCTTACTTACCTGGTGTCGAGTGAGTGCGTGATGATGTGCAGACAGCTCACCATCATTGCCGAGTCACTCCCTGTAAGAGAGAAGCTCACTGTAGACATGAAGAGATTCAAAGGGGAACAAGCACACAGACAGAGGCGAGTCCGGCCTTACCGAAGAGAGAAATCCTATGTCTGACAAGAGCTGACAGTTTACAGAACAGGCTGGAAAAGAACGGAAGAAGAGTAGAAAAGAATTGGAAGCAAAGAGAATCAATGCAAAGCACAAGAAAAAGAAAATGGTTTGATGAAAATATGCACATTCAGGTCAAAAGGGAGGAAGTTGCTAAACAGATAAACCTGACAGAGGAGAATAGTGCATTGCTTTGCGTTCGGTACCTTGTGACCATCTCCTTCTCTTTGTTGGAGGCACAGCCGCAGCTGCTCATGTTCTTACTGGGCGTGGACAGGAAGTAGAGACAGTGGTTCTTAAAGGTTTGATCTGCCAGAGGAAGCAACACCTGCAGAGAGGAAATGCAGCGATTAGACGGAATTTATCAACACTTCATTGCCTCATTTGGAAAAAGGTGTTGATAAATTTACAGACCTTGGAGAAGAACTTAATTTCCTGGTCATGAGGTGATTTGTCCGTCTTCCCACTGGTGGCCATGGCCTCTGGAGTAAAAGCGGCGAGTTCAGCGTCAAGGAAGATTTATTCAAATCAATGTACCGGACCCGAGTTTGAAAAAAGATGTCCGACACTCACCCAGGTGAGCGATGAACTCCTGAGCAGAGTCGATGTAGCTGAGCATCGTCTTGAGGAACTTGAAGGAGAAACGCTTCTCCATGGATGACGACTCCTGCTCCATGTCCTTCAGGCCTCTGAGAGGAAAATATCAGGAATGATTACCCATCACATTTAATGTAATTCAGATTCAAATTTAATCTTCAGCTCAAGTGAAAACTTTATTTTCCCCTGAGTAAACAATTTGGTAAACTTTAAAAACAGCTTTGTGCTGTTGAAACATTATTCTTAAATATGTCTACACATGGAGACCTGGTGATAGCGTAGCCACTGATCTGCAGGAACTTGAAGAAGTCCTGGGCCTTCTCTCTGTCTCTGTACTTCTCTTTAGCCGTCAGGGTGTCATAGGGAACCAGCAGCGGGTGGGTCCCTCCTCCTGGAGACAACACACATCACCAGTCAGACAAACACCGGCTTGAATGGCGACGTGCATTTTTTAAAACTGTCCAGTTCCACACCTTTGCTAGCGAGTTCAGTTTTCTTCTTCTTGGCCCAGATGTTGTGGTAATTTTCAGCAACCACCTCCACCATCGCCTGCACACACACACACACACAGCACAATGTGAGTTTTATGGTATGTTTTTAGACCTGCTTCTCCTATGGTACAGAGTCAAATACAAACCAACCTGTAATTCCCTGGACAGATTGACGTTGTGCAGATCCATCGGAGCCGGACTGAAGGAATTCACCTACAAAGTCAGAAAGAGAAACATCTTTTTAAGACATTTTAAACCTATTTGTGGGACATTGAAATATAAGAACTGTTGCAAGAAAGTAAATAAAACTGCAGAATACTTTGTTGAGTTCAAATTGCAGCAGCTTCTCAGTCCCAGACAACAGGGATTATCTTAATATTTATCCGGCAAGAAACAAATTATTATCCGAGTTATTAGCTTTGCTGCTTTGCTTTGTGTAAAGAGGGGGTGCAGCCATTCATTTGTTTAATGGAGTCCCATTCGAAATGATCTCTGCACAGTTCAAAAACTGCATCAATAAAACAAACAACAAAAAAGACCTTAGGAAGGAAGCGGCTTATGCAAATAACATTGTGTAATAAAGTTGATAATAAGCAGCATCATGCATCCGGATGTTACCTGAGACTCTGAGCTCTTTCGCTGTTGGAAGATGGCGTCTCCCTCCTTGGTCCTCTCGATGTTCCAGCCCATCGCCAACATGCTCTTTAACGACTCCCTCACGGGCCAGCGGTACGTTTCTCTCTGCTACGGTGATCACACAGAAAAATATTTTACACCTGTCACATCTCATTGTAAAATCATATCCATGCAGGACCGTGTTCCTGCCTGATGTGGCAACACGTGAAAACACAAAGAAGTCAAACACATCTGATCTAGAATTCAAAAATGTAGTTTTATAATAATTAGTAGTTGTCCAAAATTTAGCCCAAATTTAACAACCAAAACTTTCCTTCTCTAGCAAAGGTTGATGTATATATACATAGTTGATATATTACTTGTTAAGCTGGTAGCATGTGAACCCATGGGCACGTACCTTCTCACTCAGAGCCTTGTAACCTCTCAGCAGCGGATGGGTTTTGCTCTGCTCGTCCATATTGTCTCCATGTTTCCAGCCGGCTGACACCTGCAGCAGCAGTTCATTACACACACTTCAGTTACACAAAATCAATTCCATAAAAACAAATAAGCTGTGCTCATTGACTGTAACAATGCTAGTGTACCAGACAAGGTAAAACACAATTTCAAGTTAGTATTTCATAGCATTTTATACAGACACTCCCCCCTATCTTCTGTACACAGGAGATATTATTGATCCTCTGTCAGCATGAGGGAGGAAGACACACACACACTCGAGTGCCACTCACCTTCTCTGAGGACCACTTGTCATGGGAATGCTCTGCATATTTGTTGGCAATGTACTCAAGTTTTTCAGGAAGGGAGATACTGGAAAGAAGAGATCATGTTTAATCCCTTATACTGAAGCTTTGTTGTTTTATTTGTAGACAAACACACAGAATTTAATCAAAAGGCTTATTTGTTTAATTGTATTAATTCCAAAATGGCTCCTTTCAATCCTCTCAGTTCCTACAAAGTACAAGCCTTTCCCAGTGTTTTGTTTTCCAGAGCACTCACTTGGCAGTGTTAACGGGTTTGGGGTCAAAGTTGCCCTGAGCATCCACTGACGCCTTTTTCTCCAGTGTTGCCCCGAGACTGGCGTCCACGAAGTCGGGCGGCAGGGCTCCGGCGATGGCGCACAGACACGCCATGGTTATTTTGAAAAGTTCACCATCGTACTTCTGTAACAAGAGACAGACACACGGCAGAAATGAGTGTTACAGACGGTTTTTCCCACAATTCTTTCTACATTTCTTTTTGAAGAGGTGTCTGTTCAGATCATTAGATTGATAGACTGAGCAGAGGCAAAGCCGGGAGAAGAAAGAAAATAAAAGACAGAAAGCTGGAAAAGTCTGCAGCGAGCGATGCGCTGTCACAAACTGATAAATGATTCATCTGTTTTTGGCTTCGCCTCAGCTGCACTGCTCACAAGCACTTCATTGAGCTCTCGCTTCACTTCCTCTGACGAACAAGAACTTTTCTCTCAGGAGAGGCTCAGTCGAGTGTGGAAAAGTCAAGACTTTCAGAAAACTGAACACGGGAAAACAGCAGCAGACAGAAAAGAAGCTTCACGAGAGCGAAAAACCCACCAGACTACAAAACAGTTAGTTCTGCAACAGAGAGCGATACAAGGAAAATATTGCCTTGTCTCTAAACACACCAGATGTAATCTCAGAGAGGGAAAGCGACAGATACAGAAAACACAGGGAGGTAAACCAGCTATCCAAAATAGCTGGCAGAGGAAACTCTTGGTCCTTGCACACACTGTGGAGGTTATCTTAATAAATATTCTATAAAACTAGGTTTTTCCTGGTTGTACCTTCTGAGAAAGCGAGTCAAAGATTCCCCAGAATAGTTTCTTAGTGAGGAGCAGCTCTTCCTCGGAGGCTGTGCCAAAGGTGGTCATACCGGCCGGCAGGCAATAGTACTTCCAGTTTTGCTCGTAGTGGTTGGTCAGCAGCTACAGAACAGAGACACAAGACAATATAAGATAATAAAACATATTAGAATCCAATGAATAGAGATCTCCTTTTAATTAAGAATAAATACTTCATAACTGTGTTGCGTATGTGAGAAAGAAATCTCAGCCAAATTGATTAATCCTTAGTGTGGAAGATGCATGTTTAATGAAGTCTTTCAGCTACTGAATCCAACATCTGTGACATGAGGTGGTGACCAGTGTCTCACCCGCAGAGGGATCATGCAGTATTCGGTGAGCATTGGAACATCGAACACCAGACGTCTGAGCAGCTGCTGCATCATGGAGGGACGCAGGTGCCTTAGAAAGAGTTAAACAATCATGTTATTATATTATATCATAACATATTTAATAAAGGAAAAAGCACAGAGGACAAATGAAGAGAAGGTTTGCATAGTAAATTATAAAAACAGCAGATTTAAATAGGGTTCAGGAAAGAATATGAATTTTTGCAAAACAAATTTGAGTTTGACAGGCCTTACTTGCAGATGGCCAGCAGACATTCCTCGATGGCGTCCCTCTGGGCTTTGGTGAGCGAGCGGCCTTTGGACAGCCGGTAGATGGTCTGCAGCGTGGAGTCCACCAGCTGGGCGTAGTGCTCGGTGCTGGCGAACAGGGCGGCACAGCGAGTCAGCAGAGGCAGCAGGGCCGAGCCGATGTACCGGTTCATGGCCAGCGCCGTCTCGGTGGTGCTCAACACCTCCTGTGGGACCGAGAGCAACACGTGCAGTGAATACAGGGTCCTGGCAACAGCAAAAAGATATATGATATGGTTCTTGCGTAGAAAAGAAGTAAAAGAAGGCCCCAATGTCTGCTTGTCAAGCTTTTAATGAGCAAAATGGAAACAGGAGATACTAAAGATGATAAAGATAGAGAAAGATATTTAGGACTTACCGTATCCAGAGATGCTGAGGCACGGAGGTCAGGCAGGAAGCCAACCTCCAACATCTGGAGCAGGAAGCTCTGGTCCTCGATTCCGTACACTCGGTCCAGGAAGAGCACCATGGGGGCCTTGTGGTCCGGACAGAAACAGGCTGACATGTCGGGCTCGGTCACTGTGCCATCTGAAGATGTAATGTATTTATTAAGGTTTCAGTTTCATGTGTCTTTATTATCAGAATATGCTAAGTAAAGTAAAATAATCTCAGCAGTAATAGTTCAGGAGGAACAAAGGAAAGAGGAAACAAAAGAGCTGAAGTAACTGAAGTCCATCTCTAAATCCAGCATCGAAACATAAGAAGTTTATTTAAGGTAAAAGTAATATGACAAACTAGCATTGTGATATTATTTTGTTGGCATCGTGACCTAAGTAATGTCCAAGCTAAATCTTCTCAAACATTTCTCATATGTCACATCTGTGAAGTATCGTTGGTTCAGCGAGCAGCGGGAATCATTTCCCTCTGACATCCTGCCGCTTGTGTTTCTAAATTGTTATGTTTTGTGCACAGCTTCCTTGAATCTCAACCAAACATCATATTTCTGTCTAGCACGGTTGATTTTCTGCCTCACACCTGGCAGCTGGTAGGAACTTAACGCTGCTTGATGTTGTTGCTCTGCCTGGAATCGACTTCATTCATCTTTTTGACTTCAGGTAGCTAACACTATCAAACGGGCGCCATAATAAAGAACCGTACCTTTGTTAACCACAGGCATTTTGAGGGGGATGCTGATGACGCCCACCAGGTCTGTTGTGGGGACCAGAGAGCGCAGGATGGCTCTGATACGCAGAGCTTCACCTTTACCCGCGTTGATGAGCTGCAACAGACACACAACATCATTCATTCAGATTATTCTACAGACCAGTCGGTGTCTTCCTCAGCTCTGGTTTGTAGTCACGAGCCTCACATGCATCTCCGGAGCACAACGTCCCAGCAGGTCGATGAGAGCGGAGTAGAAGGACATGATGGCGTTGCCCATGTGGATAATTTCTCCTTCTTCCTCCCCAGACCTGAGACACAAACACAAACACACAAACATTCATGTTTTTGGCAAAATACATGATCTCCTTAGAGGCTACAATGAAACACATATTGATTTTGACCAGCATCCCATATTCTCTGCTTCCTTCAGGCAGTAATAACCGCCCCCCCATTAAAATGCAGCCAGTGTATTACAGTCGGTGCATACTAATGGGCGCCGGCGTGCACCAACACTTTTTCCCAAACTCATCTTCAATCAATGTTGAAGTCTGGTTTTTGGCAGCTTTAGGCTCAAAGCAGATAAGTTTCTTTAAACTAAATGACTGTGTCTAATCCAATATTCAGGACTAGGGTTGCAAAATTCCAGGAATATTCAAAGTTGGAAACTTGCCATGGGAATTAACGGGAATATACGGGAATTAACGGGAATTAATGGGAATAAACTGGAAATGTTGTGGGTAATTTATACTAACTGTATTGACCTTGTCATATACAGACATAAATATAAACATTTTGTTGTGTCAAAGGCTGATTTGAGCCCTGAGGAAACTTTGGGCACTTGACTATATGCTTCTGCATCGTTGTGTCATTCTTAACATAGGTCTTTGCACAGTATTTGCAAATGTACACAGCCTTTCCTTCTACATTGGATGGGGTGAAATGTCTCCACACATGAGATAGTGCACGTGGCATTGTTCTGTAGAATAAGATGAGAAAAAAGTTTGTAAAAAAACACTAATGCAATGCCAGAGATATAAATAGTTAGCCAAACAATTGGAATAGTCTGTAAACATATTTTACAATTGATGGATAAATGAATGGAAATAGGCTAGATGAACAGATGAACAATCCTCAATCAGCATGATAATATATTTTCCCCAGTAATATCATCGAAACTTACCTGACTAGTCCTTCACTCTACAGCAGGCCTCAATAGCCCTGCTGTAGAGTGAAGGATGCTGGGAGTTATCTGTGCATGTGATGGAAGAATGCACAGTGGAGGGTTGAAACTCAACGTGCAACGTGTGCTGCATTCCATACATCTTTAAAATAGAGTTTTGAATGATGTTTTTATTGCTCAGCGTTTAATTTGCAAAGTTTTTTTTTTCAAAATTCCCAAATTTCCCGAGCTTATTATTCCCGTGGAAAGTTTCCGGAAAGTTTCCGGAAATTTACCGGAAACTTTCCGCCCCTTTGCAACCCTATTCAGGACTAATGCCAATGGATGAATTACAAAAGCTGCTTTGCACAAAGCGACAGGAAGCTCAAAGGGTTTTTAGCGTTGAGTGACGATCTCAGAGGAGCTGGTCTGGATCTCTACCCAGTGGTGATTCCATTTAGGGTCTTCGGCAGGTCCAGAGCAGGATCCTCAGCGATCTTGATGGCCTCCTTCATGGCGGCCAGCAGACCCTGGCCTCCCTCTCCCCTCAGGGCCGGGCCGAAACACTCAGGACGTCTGATCAGCAGCTTCACCACCGTGTTGGCATTTTCCTCCACGCTCTCGCCTGGTGCACAGACACAGCGGGATGGTTAAATCATCCGTAAAAGGACAGAGTGAGGTGCAGGGTAGAAAACAGGGACATGGGGCCCAGTGCTTTCCAAAAGGAAGATTTTATATTTCTTATTCAGGCAGAAACAACATTTCTGTCTGCATGTTTTAAGGATTCATAACTTTTTGCTATGTGTTGAAACATTTACAAGCCCTTATTTTGAAAGGATTTAAATTCTGCACAGTTAATATCAGGCTGTTGTTTTCTTTTTCTAATCGCATTGTTTACTTTGATAGCACATTGTCCACATGAAGGTTGATTATCAATGGTCCAGTTTCTCTCAGGCACCTCAAGTAAACATAAACTATTCATTTATTCTCCCTGGTGCGTATGAAAGTCCACGTACCGTTGCAGAAGACGGCAAACCTGAGGAAGGACAGGTAGCGCTCGCCCTCGATGGGGTTCCAGCCGAGGTCGGGGTAGCCCTTAGCGAGCAACATAGCACAGCTCTGAAGACCACAACCTGCCAGGTACGTCACCACCTACACACAAACACACAAGTCATGTTGGTTATATACACAAGTAGGGTTGCAAAGGGGTGGAAAGTTTCCGGTAAATTTCCGGAAACTTTCCGGAAACTTTCCACGGGAATATTAAGCACGGGAATTTTGGGAATGCAAATTAAACGCTGAGCAATAGAAAAATCATTCAAAACTCTATTTTAAAGATGTATGGAATGCAACACGCGCTGCACGTTGAGTTTCAAGCCTCCACTGTGCATTCTTCCATCACACGCACAGATAACTCCCAGCATCCTTCACTCTACAGCAGGACTATTGAGGCCTGCTGTAGTGTGCAGGACTAGTCAGGTAAGTTTCCATGATATTACTGGGGAAAATATGTAAGCATGCTGATTGAGGATTGTTCATCTGTTCATCTAGCCTATTTCCATTATAATTTATCCATCAATTGTAAAATATTTTTACAGACTATTCCAATTGTTTGGCTAACTATTTATATCTCTGGCATTGCATTAGTGTTTTTTTAAAAACTTTTTTCTCATCTTATTCTACAGAACAATGCCACGTGCACTCTCTCATGTGTGGAGACATTTCACCCCATCCAATGTAGAAGGAAAGGCTGTGTACATTTGCAAATACTGTGCAAAGACCTATGTTAAGAATGACACAACGATGCAGAAGCATATAGTCAAGTGCCCAAAGTTTCCTCAGGGCTCAAATCAGCCTATGACACAACAAAATGTTTATATTTATGTCTGTATATGACAAGGTCAATACAGTTAGTATAAATTACCCACAACATTTCCAGTTTATTCCCATTAATTCCCGTTAATTCCCGTATATTCCCGTATATTCCCGTATATTCCCGTTAATTCCCATGGAAAGTTTCCAACTTTGAAAATTCCCGGAATTTTGGTACCCTATACACAAGCCTTCTGTTCACGCTGCACATTTCTGCTAAAAAACTGATTATTGTACAGAATACAAGCTACCATTTTTATTCTCTACTACTATATTTGCCCTTGTTTGCCAAGTTTTAACACAAAGAGGTTCAAGTGTCAATTATTGTGTAGTTTCACTCCATGTCTGTGTATCATTGATATCATGAACCCCCTCTGTCGTTTCTCTGCAGTGAGCGATGTGTTCCCAGCCGTGCTGAGCTGCTGATTGAGTGCAGAGGTGACAAACCTTCTCCAGGTCGGGCTCCTCCAGGGCCAGAGCCAGGCCGTTATTATCCATCACCGAGGACGCTGCCACATCCAGCGGAGTGGAGCCGCGCATGGCTTCAGAGGCTGAAGACACACAAACACACAGAGGCGTCAGCAGCAGAGTCCACAGTCTGAACAACAGGGGGCAGTAGTGTATCTACATGTACACGATCCTTCTGTTCTCTAGTCTCTCTGTTGGTCTAGTGCTGATGAACCAAATCAGATCTGATCAATTTGAACAAAGGCTGATTTCTATTACAAATGACATGCTGGTATTTAAAAAAAATGTGGTTTACAGTTGTCAAAACAATAAAAACGTTGTCAAATAGTTTTTTAAATGATAAAAGTGTCTTTAATAGAACCACAGTCACTCTGTAGAGGTGCAGGTGCTTTAGTTTACAGCAGCAGCCCCCCCCAGGCCCCGGTGACTCATCAGTCCTTCCCTGCATAACTGAGTTACACCCACCTCGTCCCCCATCTCACCACCCCCCCCACCCTTATATCCGCTCTTCTCCTGCCATCAGCTGCCTTTTGCCTCTTTTATTCACAGTTATTTTTGATCACAGTCTGTGATTATTCCTCACCAGGCACTTCTCATTGCAATTTTAAATTTGTTGAAAACTTCTCTATCGGTTGCAAGAGGCCAATCTTTCGTTTCTCAATGTCTGGCAAAAACACTTGAGGTGGAAGCAGAATTTCAAAGTTTCACTATAAATATCACCCTCAATATTTCTCCCTCACGCTGCATCTCGCCATTTCTCTCAACATCTCACCTTCCCTGTTAAACAGCCACTCCGTCAACTCTTCCCTCACTTTTCTCTGCTCGTCGCTCATATTTTAACCCTTTCCTACATTTTGAAACCGCCGTCTTCCTCTCTCACAATGTAACAGTAAAATAATGTTTTAAGATTTGAGAAGGTTTAGCTTTCTTTACCCAGTCCGACGCTGCTGTTCTCCAGCAGGTAGCTCAGGTGGTCAAACATGGCTTTCTGGTTCTGGCGACTGATACGACAGAAGTAGCACAAGAAGCGACAGCAGCTGGCCACCATCTTGGGGAAGGCGATCTCCTGTGGAGGAAAAAAATGAAAATGTGAAGGTGCGCTGGGATAGAAAAAAGTGGATCCTCAGAAACTCTTTAGTATTCCCTGTAACAACTGAAATACAAATCATATGAGTCATTCCAAAGCCATCAAACGTTTCCCAGGTCAGTAAGTGAAATGTATTTTCTGTTCGGTACACAACACCCAGCTCCATTACCACTGTGATTATAACTGAGGGTTCATTTTCAGGTTGAGTCTGAGCGGAATTCTGAGGTGGAAGTAAACTAGGAGAGAGGTTGATAGATTTGTTGCAGATTCAAATAAAAGTCAGGACCCAGTTCATTAAAATGTGGTTTCGTAAAGGAGACTGTTCTCAATTGTAAGAAATCGTTTTAACTAAATAAATCGAGACTTTATCTTATAGCGCAGCACGGCGTGACTAAAACAACATGAGAGATAATCAAACAGAATAAATATTGAAAACCTGATGTACATTAACTGGCTGTGGTGCTGCCACATGTATGTCTGGCCACAGTAAATGAACTGCACATATCAAGTGGCAGTAAACTGGCTGAGGGAATTTATGTCTGAGATGTGAATGTTTCCCTGAGGTCTGTCTGTCTGTCTGAGTTCTAACTCATGTTCGGCGCTGGCTGTGGCAATAAATCACAAGCGTCTCTCCCAGTTTCTGTCGGCACTGCCCAATAAGGACAGACCTCCCTCGCACCCCCCCCCCACCCCTCAGGCCATCGTCTCCCCCTGGTTTATTCGACTGTCCTCTCCATTACCCGGGTGGTTTTTCTGGCCATTAGCTTGTGGCTCTTGACTCACGCTGACTTCTCGGGATAAATGTTGCAGCACTGAACATTCAGTCAATGCAAGAACTTTTCAATCAGATCCTTCTAAAAGCTAAACTCAGGATCTAAGTAAATAATTAAAAGTTCCCCCAACAGTTAATAGTGTTAAGAGTAAAGCCAGAGTTCAAATTCATTTGGTTCCAGATTCCAGATGTCTCATTGTGCACTGGGAAACTGTGAGGGACCTTTTTTATTATTTTCCTGATACTTAATTGACAAAAAGAAAACAACTTGCAGATTAATTGATACTAATTAGTGGCAGCCTTATTCTATATTAGGCAAATTATTGCTGAATGAAACTGGCAATTCATTAAACAGTAAACACATTGAAATAGGTTTGTTTCTAACTATTCCATCACATTCAAATAAAACCCTGATATAAATGCTTCATATTTAAACTGATGATGATGAGGACTATGTGAAAAGCTCCAGAATAAACCTGAACCTGTAGTTGTGATTGTTTCACGACAGTTCAGCATCATGTTGTTCTGACAAAATGTACAAAGTGAAATGCATTCCCACTCACCTGTAACTTGTCTCCTCCCAGCACATTGACCATCACCTCCATGACGGTCTCATGCATGCCCAGCACCCTCATCAAGTTGGGATGTTGGTAGAAAACCTTGTTGTTCATGATGTCACTGCGAACAAAAGACAGTCATTTTCATTTATATTTATATTATTTTTAAACCTGTTAAGGCAAAACACTGACTACTGGGAATCCTGCAGGGCTGTGGGAATATATCCGAGATGTACGATAACCATTAATATTGCCTTAACCAAAGTCTGTGCGTTAGTTGGAAGGTATTTTCTCACCCGAGACCATCGATCATGAGTTTCTCCTCCTCTTTGCCCATGCGCACTGACAGCAGGGACCTAATTTGACCCAGAGACACCAACAGGTTAATAGCGTCCTGCACGGACGCAGCACTGATGGTGTAGGACTTCTTCATGGCCCGGAGCAACTCCCCGATGCCGTCGTACTGCCGCCTCAGCAGACTGAACATCACTCGGACCAGCTCGGGGTCCTGGATGTGCGACTCCTGGGCCCAGCTGGTTATGGTCTGGGAGATCAGCTCCTTCAGGTTGGCTGGGAAAGGGAGAGACATTCGACAGAGGGAGGAAATTAGTTCCTGCTTTGCTACACAAACTGTGTGTTGCTGTGTGAACTGCCTGGGGACTATACAGCCACACAATGCAGTAACACTCACAGCTGTGCTGCCACTGGATTTAATACCAATTATAACTTGTCAGTCATTTCCCAAAAAGACAGACCGGACAGAGATGGATTAATCAATAACGTCAAACTGGAAGAAAAGAAAATGTCTTTATCCATCTGTCTAATAATTCAGGAAATCTCTGAATGTATGTGGAACTCATATCTTAAGAACCGTTCATCTTGTCACCTTGACAAGGAAGTTCAGTGTTGAACCTGGTGTGATATGAACAAGTGATACTTTCAATTTTAATAAACTTTTAATTAAACAGGCCACCAGAGCTCTGCAGCAGTGGAGGCTGGGACGCATCAATGTCAGTGACGCTGTCAATCATGATAACAGCACATAGCTTGTAAATAGTAACTCGTAATAAAATGTCTGACACTGTTTCCATGGACTGCTGATAAACAAATAAAGGAATAAAACCCGTCTACCTCATGTATTTTATCCACATCGAGAGCAACACTAGACGACTATAAAGAGGTGGATGGAAATTAAACTGCAACTCATGAAGAGGAGATGTTCTTCAAAGGTGTAAATCTGTGGGATCCTGTAAAACCTAATTCTGAACAGGTCCTATCAAACTTTAATCTCACAGACGACAACAGTAGAACAAGAGGAACACGTGACCTGGAGTGATTCATGTGGCCTGTGGCTTAATGCTGCACCTTCAAAAGACAACACTGATAATATCAACAGTGTGAAAATCAATTGTCCAATATCTGTAGAGGATCTGCAATGACATGAGGTTTTCACAATATGGAAATGTCCTGATTTGATGGTGTCAGAGTCGTACATGGTATTTCACAAGTAGTATTACAAATAGAGGAATTATTCACAGTGTTTATTAAGTATGTGACACAATTACACATGCAAGTATGATTGGAGCAGCACATGATGGTATAGACTGGACTCTCGGTTCAGTTGCATTTAGAGAAACAACAACCCAGGAATAATAAAGGGAATTCTCATACCCTGAAACTGGTAAAAAGAAATACAACCTGGAGCAAACAAAGGTTGACATATGAGCAGAATCCTAATGAGAGACAAACAGAGAGAGGGAGGGAGAGAGGGAGGGAGGGAGGGAGGTAGAGCCAGCTGCTCGGATGAATGTAAATGTCTCCCTGATAAACATCTGCTCTGCATAGTCTAAAACACCGGCTCACCTGGGAGTCGTCAACGTCACAGAGAGTCTGCAAACGGCCACACACACTCAGTACGGTGTCCTTTACTAAAAACTGCCATAGCTGATCCAAAGTCAGTTTCGAATGTACTGATAAAACTAAAATTTAACATAATTAGCACCTAATAAGGCTGCATTGATACTAATTTAATGTTTTATCTATGTTTTTATGCAAAACAATAATCTGCAAGTAAAGGATTTCATCAAATCATGTTCAGATTAGACATTAATGGACATTAAAATGCAAGATCAGCTTCTTTCCTCCCACATGAATATTAATATGCGCTCCAACATGATCTTAATATGATGCAGATGAGTTAATGCATGTCCATCAGAGTCCTCTTGAATCCCATCACCTGTCCACTTGTGAAGCTTCTCAATAATGCAGGCGAGGTGTGGGAGGCTGGAGTCGGGCATTAACATTTATAGCAGACAGTCTTGCAGCATCTGTCCATTAGTTTTCCATTATTCGGTACAGAACATAACCAATGCTTTCAGCAAAGGACATGAAAAAAAAGAACATTGAAACCCACTGACCCCAGAATAAAGCAGAGATAAAGTCAGATGGGGATTTTCTATTAAATTCAATCTATTAAAGTCACATCTGTACATGTTTGAGCCCGAATCTGATCCAGGATGTGGAGAATAATAACGTCCTCAGAAACAAAGGTCAAACAGGACGTGTTCAATAAATGTTACAGACGTATCTGATTATTATTTGACACATCAGTGGATTTAATCTTTTTAATCGTGGTCTGGATCTTATCATGTTTCCATAAATGCTCCTGTTAGTGGCTGAATGATTGTGAAATGTGCTGAAGAGGAAATGTCAGGAAAGAAAAAGGCAAACGTCGTCAAACGACAATTTGGATTTCAAGTTATAATCCTAAAAAAATGAAACTCCATCAACCCATAAGGAAGCTTTCAGGTTACCAGCCCTATTGTCCTTTTCGTTTTTTAAATGTACTCACTGGGAGGCGGCTGTTCTGTCTCGGCCGGTGTCTCCTCCGTCTTCTGAGGCGGACCCTTGATCTTGTAGAGCAGAGCAAGGAGACGGCCTTTTATCGACGTGTCCTGCTCCTCTTCTTCCTCCTCCACTGGAATTCCTGCAAGATGGTCGACAACATATTGTATCCAGTGGTTAAATGTGCACAGAGTGAGAGGTACCGGCATGTACGTTATTTACTTAAGTGAGGCTAAGTGTAGTTAAGGATACAGTGTATTATTGAGCCTGTAGTAGAAATGGATTTGTACCACAGTGGAGTCGCAGCTCTTCATGGAAGGTGTTGAGTTGATCCTGGATGTCCTCGGGACACGGGCAGTCCTCCCCTGCAGTGAAATTCAACAGGATGTTGATCTGCAGCAAAAAAAAGACAAACAGAGATATTAGAAGAGCTGCGACAGAGGAGAGGGGAAATAAATGATATTTCATTGACACAAACGTCAATAGAAATTTTATGCTCCCTCAGTCGAAGGAAAATGCAATGTCCAGTTTAGGCTGCTGTGCTGTCAGTTGTATTATAAACCACGGGAGGAACACACAGGGATCCTGGAGAACACATCGCAGACACACAATCACCTGCTGCTGACCATTCCTACATATTTTTTGCAGCTGCATTTTGTAGTCTTCCTGCATGACTTTGAAACTCTGGGGAAAATACAATTAAAACACAATGAACCCTGTAAGAATTGCAGTCACGCAGATCTCGACCTGCTGCTGCTCTGAGTGCTGGAGCTCTGCACACAAGTCGAAGCCAAACTGGTTACAGGGCATGAAGAATAATGATGTTCCTCTTTCTCTCTGCCTCTCTACTCTGGCTCTGAGACACACTTAGAAGAGAAGCGGGTGTTATGTGAAGCCGCCTGCTCATTAGATACAACCATCTGAGCCCCGGGCCCTTCAGTGTGCTGACTGAGTGCGGTACACACTGAGCTGAACAACACTGTGCTGGCCCACAACTTCAGTTTGTGTTGTATTGAGCATCTGGGCAAAGAGATCCAGCCAAGACTTCATCACAGAGCCTCAAGAAATATTAAGTTTCAAACTATATAGAAAGCTGGGAAACTAAAATTTCAAGGTGCGAATCCATTGATTTTGAGGTGTTTTTTTCCCTATAGAGCAAAACATCGATACCCTGAATGTCTAATATTTACAATGAGATTTATCTCCATCTGGCATTGGCATTTTTAACTGTTCCAGATTCTGAATAGGAGGAAATACAGCAGGCTGGGTCGATAGCTTCCTTTAAATCAAAGCTTCAAACTTACTTTTTATCATCCTGCATTCCTCTAGTGTTTATCATTGTAGATTAAGATTAAGATTAAGATAAGATTAAGATACATTTATTTGTCCCAAACACATGCACAAGCACACTCATGCAAGGAGGGAAATTTAACCTCTGCTTTTAACCCATCTGGTGCAGGACACACAGAGCAGTGAGCAGCCATGTACGGCGCCCGGGGAGCAGATGTTGGGGGAGTAAGGTGCCTTGCTCAGGGGCACTAGACAGGGTAGGGAGAATCCTCTTGGATTTTTGGACAGATCAATCCAGGTTCGTCTTGTTGTTGTTTCTCCGTTGTTGTTGTAACGGTTGGTCATGCTTGAACTTCTGTCAGACTTTTAACTACATATTTATATTATCATAGCACAGTTAGATCAATATTTCAATTAGTTTATTGCAGACACTGTATATTCTAGTATAAGCCTATACACCAGTAGGATATTTTTAAAATAGGAATATTGGTCCTACGTCAAGGCTATTCAAAGAGCTGGGATTTGATTAAGCGCCTTTATTTTGAAGGTTATGTTATGTTTCTACCGCGATGTGGATCCAAATAAGCAATCAGGGTTACACGGTGCAGTTTGTCCTCGGACTGACCGTTTACCTGGACGACACGGCACAAAGAGTCTGACCTCTTTAGAGTGAAGGAGCCAATCTGCTGTGAGAGTAGAAACCCTCAGGGGACATTTTGGTCTGAGCGGTTCACGTAGTGGACAAACTGCTCTGCTGTCTGATTGGTTGAGTCACGTTTCACGGAGCCACATCCATTGCATGCTAGGTCTTACTTTGCAATGTGTTAGTGTTTAGTTTTAATTGAAGTCTGTGCAGTGGATTGGCTGTACTTGACATTTGAGGACTGTTCATTTACTTTTCTATTTGTAATTTGGTCGTCGGGCTCCGGGTTCAATTTCACCTTTGGTCTTTGGTCTTTGGTCGAATACTGCAAAACTTTCAAATCTGAGAGTGTATATATCTGCTGCTTTTTCCACTCATGGTCATTGATTTTCTTTTTCACCCCAAGGCCCAAGTCTTCACTCGGCGGTTCTGTTCCAATACATCACCTCAAACAACCTTGAACATAAATTACATCTCGAAACGAACATCGAGAGTTTCTCCTCTCGATGCTCCGGACTCCGGACTTTACCTGCTCCTGTGGCGGAGAGCGGAACTCTTTGGTCTTCTTGGCAGTGATGGCGGCGGACATGTTGAACGCCAGCATCAGCTCGTTGTAGCGGAACTTCTGGTTGAACTGCAGCTTGGACACGAAGCTGTCGGAGAAGGAGACGATGGCCTCGATGCGATGCTTCAGCTCGCAGTCACAGAAGTAATGCAGAAGCTCACACATCTGAGGGAAAGAGGGAAATCACACAATGTTCACACAGAGAGGAACTCAGCAGGAGTGAAGGATAAATATAGAATTAAACTTTTTCTTTCTGTGTGTGTCTGTGGTATTTGATGTGTTTTGTTGATTCCAGAAACTTCACATACTATTATTTTCCTCAATCTTCCTTCAGGCAAATACTAAATCAGTTTTTGTGAACATTTTGTCATTAGTATTCAGTCACTGTCTTTCTTTGCAGTCATGTCGTCTCTTTGTAGCTTTGAATGACTGAAAAATGAAGAATTATTCAACCAAATGAAATTCAAGCAAACGAGATGGATGTAACGATATTTAGAGTTCATGTACAAAACAAGCGTGTGAATGTTCCGATGATTGGTTTCATCACCTGGCGTTTCACCGGCTCAGGCAGTGACTTCTCCAGCAGACCCTTAGCCGGCGGTTTGCTCTCCTTGGTCTCCTCCTCTCCCGCCTCCACGGCCTTCTCCTCGTTCTTGCTCACGTCCTCCTTCTCCCCCGCCGCGGCCCCCTGACCCTCCTCGCCCTCCTTGGCCTCTCGGAACACGTTGGGGTCGATCAGGAGGAGAATCAGCCTCACCTCCTCGCTGGTCAGGACGCCCATGATCAGCAGCGTTCCGATCAGCTTGAGAATGGGGACGAAGTGGTACTTGACGCTGCCGCCCACGGGGTCGCGGATGTGCGTGCCCCCCCCCTGCACGGCCTCGGTGAGCATGCTGATGGCTTTCTCCTTCAGGACGCCCAGGGGGATCTGGGGGCTGAACAGGTACTGGTGCTGCTTGGTGTCGATGATGCCCACAGAGGAGAAGTTGACGCGGGGTTTGAGGGAGGTGCTCAGGCCCACGCCGGGCAGCGAGTGGCGTTTGGATTCGTCCGGGAACAGCTTGATGGAGCGAGTCTCATCCGTCACGGGGATGATGAACTCGTTATTCATCATTAGGCGAGCCTCCTTCGCCGTCTCAAGATGGATGCTGGCAACGAGAAGAGGAATCAGTTCTATTTTTACATACGTCTTGCACACTAGGCCATTTTTTAAGATTTCTGGAGCCTCACATCACGAAATTACCATAATATATGTTTGGGAATTCACCGTGTTGTTAATCAATATCATGACTCAGCGACTTCCTCGACTAGATGCTGGGTTCTCAAACACTTTGTGGCCAATAATGAACATTTGGAGACATAACTCTCCACCCACACAGACAATAACTTTCTCCGCTAAAAGCTGCATTTTCACTGATAATGGAGTCAAGCTCTTATTATTGAATCTACACTGTGACATTCATAATGTCTGATTTAGCCCAATTATGACTTTTCTGTGTTGAAGTCGAAGCTTTATTGGCACAACGTGAGATTACATTACACCGGGTGTCTGCCAGCAACACAAATAAATCACACAAGTAATTATTTAGACTTATATCACAATTGTGAAACGCTCTGTTTCTGGTGATGGACCTGACTGTCATAGATCATCATTATATTATCTAATGAGCAAAAATATTTCAAACCTTCGTCTGGATGGAGGTTATCAAATATTAACTTGCTGCACAGTAAACTTTCATTTTGTGTCAATGACAGCTGCATTTATTATTTTCTTGTTACAATTCCCATTCCTCTGGAACTGAAATGTATACAAAAGAAGCAGAAAGGCTGTATTGATTGTCCCTGTAGGCGTCACACACCTGATGAGGACATTGTAGAAGCCTTCTCGCAGCATCCCAGACAGGTACTGGTTGTCGATGGTGTAGAGGAGCTGTGACTGGTCCATGTGGCTGCAGAGGGCGTGAGCTACCCGGGTGTTTCCCAGGGCGCAGAGGGCGCAGTACAGCTTCAGCGTGTGGTAGTGGAACTTCTTCAGGTCTTCGTGCTCAGATAACTCCAGGATGTCCAAACACCTGGAGGGAAGACAGAGAAAAGCAAAGGGGTCATTTAATCCACTCAAATCGACAAAAACAGACTTTTTCATATCAAACCTCTATCCATATACAGTTATCAAATTTCTTTATAATTGACTATTTCTGATATACATTGATTTGATGGTATAAAGTGGAGGATTTCATATAACCCATCTCTTAAAGGCAGCAACAACAACAATTAACATCAAGCTTAAAGTGCTCTTCAGCACCACTGAGATTGTTAATCAACGAATTATTGTGTTGATTAATTAAGGAGCAGATTTGCTTTTGATTTAACAATATGCATGGGATGTCCAAACCACTTGTTAAAATTAGTACATAAAGCATTAGGCACTCAAAAGGCACTTCTGGCAAGAATGAGTGTTATAATATGGGAAATATATTTAAGTGTGTATTTACAGACGTCAGTATTCATGATTGAAAATCAACAATTACTATATATTATATCACCTCAATATTAACAGCTATGTACCACTTGTCCAAAACGTTTCCTTGTTCTCTCATTCTCATATTCATACAGACGACATTGGTCTTCAAATATAAAACCGATCTTTATCCTTGTAGCCCACCTGTTCTCCTCCGGGATGTGAACAGCCATAATCTGCAGCGGCTCCAGACACTGGACCACCCAGCCGTGCCGCTCGCTGACTCGGGCCGTCTCCACAGTGAGGAAGATGTTCGGCATCCGGCTCCACAGCACGGCCACGATGGTCTGCACATCCAGTCGTGGCGGGCACTGTGGCACCGGGTTCCTGTGCTCGCTCTTGAAAATGGCCGATGAGAGCGGCATGGCGTCCTGGGCGCAGAGAGAAGTAGAGAGCGATGAGACAAAAGCTTTATTAATCCAAAAGAGCCTCCTACAAGGAACATTTAACTTGCTGGAACAAACACTTGTAAGTGATTAAAATATGTGGTGGTTTAAGATTCAGGTTCAAGCAGAATTATAAAAAGAGCTTGACTTCATTAATATTTCATTCACGGCTAGATGAGCCATCAGTCGAGCACAAGGCCAAACATTCCCATACAGGCCTGTGAAGTACTTATAATAGAAAAAGAAATGTCTTTTAATATTCTGAACGAAACTGTGCAAACATAACGTCCCATTCAGTATTTAATGCATAATCCTACTGGTCAGGTAATTATCATAATATAATCACAAGTAGTTAATATATATTAGATAACATGCACATTGATTATAGTCTAATTCCACCAAGTACTATTCCCTGGGGAGACAGAGCTCAATGATAAATGAATGATTGCAAAAACCTGTATGACTATGGTTATAGTATTAAGTTAAAACCACTGATCACTTCTCTACACCTCCTCATACACAGTGTTAGATTTACACAAATTAAAACAATACAAACCTTGGTCTTGACGAATTCAAACTGGAAGAGGTTTGCACAGGTGGGGTGTACGAACACAGCTGGGAAGAGCTTAGTATTAGGCTCCACCTGAAAGACACATTGAAGTTATTAACATCACGTACTTATTTAACACAGCCGGTGTTTGCAGTAGATTTGAGGGATTTAAAGGAGACATGTTCTGCTCATATCCAGGTTAATCTTTCTAAAAGGTTCAGACGCTCTAACGATCAGAAAACGTTCATCAGACTGTCCATTGCTGCAGCTCCTCGTTTCAGCCTCTGTCTGAAAGGCTCCCGATAAAGTCCAGTCTACTCTGATTGGTCAGCTCGACCACTAAAATGTTATTGGTCAACCACTAGCTGTGTGTTCTCTGTGGGGGAGGAGCTTCCTTTACTGCGGAATTTACATCTTTGTTGAACTTTTATATACACAAAGAAACCTACACAACACACAAGAGGAGACAAGAGGTTTCATACGCCTCCTTTACAACTGCGACCTATTAATGCAGCAAAGGGCCGGATTTGAACCTGCAGCCACTGCAGCAGGACTCAAGCCGGCTGTGCACGGATCAAACCAGGTGAGCTGTTGTCATGTTAACGCTGCCCTGATTCTCAATTTCATCAATTTGAAAACTGTCAGAAGCCATTGAACCTCCAGGCTAACGGATTAGCGCTTTTCTAAATGCCAGTTCAAGATAAATACAAAGAACCTGCTCTCTGATGCAGTAACAGGACAAGAAGCTTTTCATTAGGATAAAAGCTTCTTGATCCTCTTTTCAAAAACTGAATCATAGGGTTGAAAAGGAGAGAAAATGAGACAATAACAGAGATAAATACAGAACAAGACTTGATGGAAGATTCACAGAGACTCCAATGTCTCGTCAGGGTTTCAACACGACGTGTTTACAACCTGACTTCAGGAAGGAGACACAGAGATTACTCAGCAGTGTTTCTCTGTATACTGACTATATACTATACAAATCAGAATTCGTCTGTATCACGGCCTAGCTGCCTGTTTGCAGATGTTATTTACTGCAGTACTAATTTGTGCACATTACCTGAGGGTGAAAGAAAGGAAGATCCTCTCAGTGTGTGCAGGCAATACAAATATACCCGAGTAGCATCTTTCCAAAAGAAGTTTTAAGTTTTAAGTCCCTGTCCGGGTTCTTTCTGTCAATTCCCACCACTGTGTGTCCGTGACTCTTCTTATCTACCTGATAGGTTGTGGGCAGCTCCTTCCCATTGGCGGTGAAGGAGACGAGTCCGGTGGCCAGGTCGATCAAGCAGCCGATCTCCAGGTCGGAGCTGGTGCGGCTGGAGGAGGACGGGTCCACGGCGTCTGCTCCACACACCATGTAGCAGTTGCTCCTCTGGACACTGCAGCACAACAAGCACAGTATGAGCCTCACATTGAACTAAAGGGTTGTGCTTTATTGTGTTACTGTTTTGTGTCACTTATTGTAATAATCTCAAAAAATGTCTATTCTTGAAATAGGTATTGTGGTTCTATGCAGAAACTAATAAGATTCTACCAAATATCCATGAATACATGTCTCACAATGTTACATTCATTACAACACCCAGCACGATCCAACTAAGATGAATCAACTTAAGTCTTACTTCAAACTTTGCCTCAGGATTTATGGACTTAACTCTAACACAACAAGAAAAGTGTTACGGAGAGAAAAGCAAAACGGTGAGAACGTACTAAAGTATCACAGGGAGGGTGGCATATATTTAAGATTACCAGGTATTTATTGTTGTTCTTGGGGAATAAAGTTAATCTGCTGACACCCCAAATGCCAAAACCTCTATAAACTTCATATAAACTCTAGTTGTGAGAAACAGCAGGGGTCTTGCCTCTCGTGGACCCGGCCCCTCTCGTCTCCCAGGGTCACGGTGACTGACTGCGTCTTGTTGAGGCTGAAGTTCTTGCTGTAGTAGTGATAGTCGGGTGAGACCCAGCCCACCCACACGGAGGCAGGGTCCTGACCAGCAAACACTCTCACCGAGTGGTAGTACTGCCATTTAGAAAACATACAACAGGTATAATAAGTTACTCGTGTTGTGCAGAGAACATCAATGTATAACAATATGTTTTGTGTATATCTTTCAAGATGTAGTTTGATTTACAGTTGTTATTCTTCCATAGTCCACAGCTCCATCTTCTTTTGGAAAGTTGCTGCAGAAACAAAAACACAGCGGAGGGTTTTTTCCGAGGAACAAAATGTTCTTTGAAAACAAAACACATTAATCATTTTGCATCGATGTCCCAGGCGGAGCAAGCAACAGCCGATTCCGACCAAATGATGATCAGTGTGACATTGCTACTAGAACAGTATATTTCCAGCTTGCATCACTCCCAATGCAGACCTGATCTCTGACCTGAGTTTCAGCGATTCGTCCAGGAAGGCGTCTGCGGTGTGGAACTCTACGGGCATGCTCAGTCTACAGTAGACCATGTCGCTGTTGCTGTTCTGTGTGCCGAACGTCTTGTGGGTGACCTTGAGGCAGGGCGGGTTGTCCACGGTGCCATCGATCCTCGTCACCTGGAGAATTAAATCCGTCGTGAGGGACCGAAAACCCCAAAAAAGGAGGGAAATCAATACACGACACCGATGTGCCCATCAGCCCCTGCAGAACTGTTCATTATGTCTGTTTGCATGCATAGATTAAACTACACAGACATAGATTCTGCACACGAGAGGAATTTTAAATCTTAACTAAACACTGCAGCACAACTAACGAACACATGACACACTTGAGGTTTAAACAAACGATTTCTGAGCGGTGATTCAAGAGATTCGGGAACTGACAGAAAATTGTGTGCTCAAACGTGACTTCAGAATAAAAAACATCGTATTCAGCCTTCATAAAATCTTCTAAAATAACATAATACTTACCTCGATGTGCATGTGGTCCGGAGGCGTGTTGACGAAGGTGGGCAGGCGCTTGCTGAACCACATGGTGATGTCTCTGTTCATGTTGACAGCGAAGGGCTCGAAGCCCTCCTGCAGACCACACATGGTGTAGTACTTCAAGGTGCTGGCGTCCTTGCCCAGGTTCATGCGGCCGATCTGAGACATCCCCATACTGCACACGGGGATGAAACCTGGAAGGAGGTGAAGGACATACTTGGATTTACATGTTTTCTTTCTGAACATAGTTGAAAACCATGAAAAGTAACTCAGATGCTGTAAAACAATATGATTTTTAGAGCAGAATCTCAACTGCAACCTATTATTTTAGTGGGAACTTTATTCCTGAAGTGACTGAGTCTTAGCTCGTCTCTGAAGGATGGTTCACTTTCAGAGTAATGGGCCAATGCCACCAGGGACTTCATTAAAGCCTTGGCATTTTTTGACCTCATGCTAACCGCCAAACAAACCCAGCCACACCTCTGGAGACAATGTGGAGGAAACACGCTCGGAATAAATTAAAAGATTAACACAAAGGGTTCAGTGCCCTCACCGTCCTCTGTCTCAAAGTCGGTGAAGCAGAGCTCGGAGCCCTTGCTGGTGATCAGGAGTTCTCCGTTCAGGGTGAAAATCATCGATTTGTCCTCCATGTTGATCATGCAACCAACGACGTCGCCCTTTTTCCACGGGTGTCCGAAGTAGCGGCTGCCTGCGTGCATACGTCGACCCTTAAAGAGTAAAAAGAAACAAATCCAAGTGTGTTGGCAAGATATACTGAATAATAATAATGAAAAAGAACCAATATAAACACCACGTAACAGTCAGGTTTACCCTGTATCCGTCGAAAACATAGGCCTGGTTGTCCGCTCCCAGTTCCACATCAGGTCTGCAGCCCGGCCTGGCCCAGCCCACCCGCATGTCACCCCCACCCAGGGCTTCAAACTCAAAGTACCACTTCCCCGTCTTCACTGCGTAGGTCTGCTCCACGCGGAAGAAGCGAATGGTCTCGATGCTCTGATTGTCCACCAAATGGACGACTGCAGGCCGGGGGACAAAGGGGACAAGTTACAGGCTTTATAAACACATATATGCAAATGTGTTTTTTAAATATGCAAAGGTGTAGAAAGTTATAAGTTTTGACTTTAGGTAGAAAGTTACAAGGGTGTTGTAATGAATATATTATGCTTATTCAGTTTGGGGTCTGCACTGAATGTGCAGTTCATGTAAAGGTTAACTGTACTCCGGCAAAACAACTTTCCCATGATGCTAACTGCATAATGAATAGACAAAGCCAAAGGTAACCACAATGTTTTATACATTATTTATATCAGCCAAAGATGAAGGTAAACTAGGGGTTTGTGATGCAGCAGCAGGCTCTCACCCTCCTGGTCGGGGGGGTCGATGTCATATCCATATCCAACCACAGTCCTGATGGCCTCTCTCAGACTGTCTCTGTTGGATTTCTTCGTGCGCTCGTCCAGTAACGCGTACGGCACCAGGCGAGGGTTACGCCTGCTCTTCAAATCCTGACCCCAGAGAAAATTGAACAATACAAGAAAGAAAACAGGTTAATAGAAAAACCGACAATGATTTAGGTGCAATTAAAAGATAATAACTTACTATCTACTATTTTAAAATTTAAATCCAGTTCCCTGCACCAAGAGAAAAACTGTAGCGTCTACCTGCTGGATGCCGTAGGTCCATCCTTGTTTGATTCTGTCCTTGGCCCACACGTTATGTGCGTTCTCGGCCAGTTTATCGACCAGAACCTCGTGACCTGCCGTCAGCTTCACATCAGAGAGTTCCAGTGGCGCAGGCTTGTATCCATTAGACATCACGTAGCTACATGATACAACAGGACAAAGTCAGAGGATGAAGACGAAGGCAGGGAAATGCCCAGAGTTTAGTGCATGTCTGAAACCTGCTTGAGAAACAATTAACAGAGTAAATATATAAAATATAAAGCAAGATGTCTTACTCTTTGGGTAGTTTGATTTTCTTCAGATCATCCGCGGCGTTCACATTGATCTGAGCAACGTGGCATCCCAGTGCCATCAGGGTCCTGAGGACAAAAGAGACAAATGAAACAGAAACAAAGATCCAAAAGACATTTGGATCCTCGAGCCTCATCACACTTAGTTTCAGCCTTACAGCAGCAGAATCCATTCAGAGACTCCGACATTTTCCAACAGAGCTCATTAGACACTGATAAATCTCCGTCAATCGATGCACTAACACACCGAACCAGATCTTGGCTCGGTGGATCCGGGGCTTTTTTTGGGGCCCAAGCAGTAAGTAATTAACAAACACCATAACGGATGAGACACATCCTAACAGGAAGTGGCTTTATTGAGCCAAGAAAATAAGTTTTACAGGGAGATGACTCAGTAGTTGGCTCTAATAAGCTTTGGACCACAGATTTTCTCAACTTAATACCGGATGTTGTAGAGAAGATGCACGTCACTGCAAGCTTTGCTTTAATTGTTGCCTTAATCTGCTGTTGTGCAGCAGTCAGCAGGGAGGGCCTGCAAACTGATATTGGTAATTGTTTTATTTAGCAAACTGCCGGACCTTACTTACTTAAGTGTTTCACTGGACATCTGCAGGTTGTAGTTCCTTTCAGTTTCAGGCAGCTTGGCGAAATCCACAAGGCAAGGGTGCTGCCTCTTGTTGTCATCACGGACCTGAGGAGGAACCAGTCGGAGGTCGTGACCAAGCGCTTCATCTCTTATTTCTCTCATAAGCTCAGCTAAACCATAACGGTTATAGATCCGAATGCACCCCGTGAATGACTAATATGATTAAGCGCGAGTTCGACCTGCAGAAAATACGGTGTTGATCATTTTTAATAGAAAGAGCCGGAATCAGCTCGGAGAGAGAGTCACCGTGGCTCAGCCGTCTCTGAGAGAAATATACTGCTGCACCCAGACTCTCAACAAGAAGCTGCCAGTGGCTCTGCCTGAAAAAACACTATCGGCTGTAGAAAGAAGTGAAATACAACTGAGGTGCACACGAGGTATGGGCAATATACCACAAGGCCAAGTACTCAGATAAATACAATGAAGCCATAACTGACTTTATTACCATCCTGTCTACTTCTTGGCCGAAGATACTTCATTTTGGACTCAGCACAAAGTCACTTTGAGCCCAAAGAGGCTTGAAAGAGCGAAATTAAACAC
This sequence comes from Limanda limanda, assembly GCF_963576545.1. Lineage (NCBI taxonomy): Eukaryota > Metazoa > Chordata > Actinopteri > Pleuronectiformes > Pleuronectidae > Limanda > Limanda limanda. The sequence goes on along the minus strand of NC_083653.1, from coordinate 4,945,788 downwards.
TGAGCATCTGTTGGGAGCTAAACATTGCTCTTAATAAACTATCTGACCCGGGTCAGGGAACTTTCTCTTGTTGTTAATTAATGTGGATGTCATTCTCTTGCAGGACTCATTAAGCCGGTTAAACAGCCGCTGTGGGGTCGGCCTCAGTGGAAAATGACTCAGTGATAACCAAAACAATATAAAAGAGGAGGTGTGTGTGTGATCAGACTTCTAAGTCTGTTCTGCAGTGAACAGGAGGAGTGACTGACAGGGGGACGAGGGGAGGGAGTGGAGGCAGGAGGAGTAAAATAATCTTTACATATATGGGATTTAAACTGCATTTAAACATCCTGACCAGAAGCTACTAGTTAACAAATAAGCAGCTTCTCATCTTAACAGTGTTGGACAGTATGTGAAAAAATGGTGGAATCAGTGCTGTGTGGAAAATGAGAAAAGTCAACAGTCCATAGGATTATCTCTCTCTCTCTCTATTCATGCGACATAGAATCATAATAATTATAGAATCAATTACATTGTGCTAACAAGAGAGGACAGTCGTAGCTGTTCACACCCTAATGAGCCACATTGGAGATTTTATTTCTCAGTTTAATTCGGCATTAATAGGGTTGTTCTTCTTTATTTAAATTAAAATAATTACGTAAAATAATGTTTATATACCAGATTTATGTTTTGGGATATTAACAATATACAAAATGACATTAACAATTCAAGACGTGCACCATGTGAAATCTGGATAATAAAAATCCAATTTACAGAACCAAACCTGAGCTGTTTTTTATTGAGGACTTTGTGTAATGAAAAATATGCTAAACTGCAGTTTACTACATCCAACGAATGGGTTTTCAATCAAAAGAATTAGTTAGATGAGTTAGATGAAGTCGTGAAGCAGCATGGGGTCATAGGTCCTGACCTCTGTCTTCAAACTGTCTGATATATATATATTTTACTGGAGGTTCAGGTTTACCTTTCCGTAGGTCCAGCCCAGTTCAATCTTGTTCATCCCCCACAGTTCATGGATGTTCTCTGCCAGCTTGTCCCGGACGTTGTCCAGATGGGGGGGGAGAACAACCTGCAGAGTGAGAGGAGGAAACAGACGGTTCAGTCGGATAATAACAAAAACGCCAGTGGGCCGACAAATTAGAATTGTTCTTCCCCTGACTCTGCAGTTGTTAATATTCCCGGGGGGTTGTACGATTACTTTGTGTTTGTTACTGATGAAGTAAGTCTGCACCTATTCTGCGTTTGTGCTTAATGGTCCCTGCAGCCCAGAGTATGATAAAAGAGATGTTTAACACAAACTGATCTACAGAGCAATATTAACGCTGCCTGTAACAAGCAAATGTTGAAACTATTAATTTTGTATCTACACTAGAGAGTTCAAGGCCAATTCCGTGATAATGATAATCTGAGTGATTGTATCCTCACCTGGGTGGTGTCGACAGGAGTGGGGATGAAGGAGGCCTGGGAGAGGAACTGGGTGGTTCCCAGCAGGTCGCGGATCCCCTCATGGTCTCTCTTGTATTCCTTCACCGGCTCCACGTGCATCTTCTCCTTGGGCAGCAGCGCCTCGTAGCACGGGGAGTAACCGGCCGGCGGCAGGAACTTGAAATCTCCGTGGCGTCCGCCCAAGAGATAACGGACCCTGAGATGAGAAGTCATACATTTGATGTGTCATGTTGCATAATTATATTCAGACTTTTAACTTCACTTTGGGTATTCTAAAACCAGGACTCTTCTCAACCATCATTTGAACAAACAGCACTCTACACCTGTGTCATTATATAACACCAGTGCTGCGGTAAAGTCACCCAGAGGCTCAGGGATTATCTAACTTCATATGCTGACATCAAGCTTTGTGTCACAAACTCATTTTGTCCTTTCTCACAGATAATATTAATCTTTTTAAAATTATAATAACATGGCGGAAGCTGTTTTTGCCTTGTGATAATCACCGACTGGAGGTCAACTCAGTGACCCCTTGATTTTAACGATGAATCACTTCTTTTGACAAACTGTAATTGCATCTCGAGTTTAAAAGCATCCACAGCAAAAAAATGTTAATGAATCTGAGATTGCTGCTTCATCTCTCAATTACAAATGCAGAGCCTCACTTGACGCCTGCAGAGAAGCTGACGACAGGGAAGAAGAACCCGTCTGTGTTGAAGTCCTCGAACATGCCCTGGACCGGCTGCCCGTTGATCCTGAAGGACATGCTGGGAGCGCCCAGATCCAGACAGCAGCTGACCACGTCGTCCGAGTTCAGCAGGTGCATGTTGATGGAGGCCACGGCTCTCGGGATCCGGCCTAGACAAATGAAGGGGAGGACGGACGGATGTTACAGCTGCGGCAAAGTTATCGGGAATGTAGGCCAGGAGGATGGGTGAGGGGAAAAGAGGGGAGCAGAGACGGGTGAGGAGAGATTTCAAAGGGAGGAAACAGATGAGGGGAGATGATGGGTCTTTTCAGAGGTATAGAAAGGGAGGAGATTGAAAAAAGATGCTGTGCTTTTAGGGTGAAAGCAGAAAACAAAATGATAAAAATAGCAAACAACCCAAACTAAACATTAGTCACTGAAGGACTTGCAATCACAGCCCCTGTATTATATCAATAAGCTGGGATGCCTACCTGACCACAGGTGGAGTCCATCAAAGCTGTAGGAGTACAGATCGTCCCCGGCACCGTTGCCCCCCCATCCCTCTCCTCCACCGGGATACGGAGCGTAGCCCTTGGTGTTGGCCCAGCCCACCCGGAGGTGGGTCGGCTCCCCGGTGACAAAGTGGTCCACCTGGTCGATCACCAGCTCAAAGTACCACTTCTTGTACTGGGCTGAGCCTTCAGCCATGCCCAGGAAGATGTTTGGCCTCATGCTGGAGGTGAAACCAGAAGATGAAGCTTAAATTTCTTATTTAACGCCCATATTTCATCACATTTGTTTATTCAAAACGTCAACAGCTGGGAGAGTATTCCTTCAAAAGTCATAATATTCTCTGTTTCCTGACCTCTGAACATCGTTGACCAGTCGAGTCTGAAGAAGCAGATCCCGTTTGGGAAGGAGGTTGTCACAGATCAGATTCTGATTGGCTCTGACTGCCACTCCGTTACAAACACAGAGTGAGCACAACACATCGAGAATCTGGCAGAGAGAGAGAGAGAGAGAGAAAAGGACCAGATAAAATGTGTGTCTGACATTTTTATTGTTTGTTATTATAGTCATAAACCCCGACATGTAGGTCTAAAACTGTCACTCATGATCAACAGCTGTCATTCTATACAAGGCCTCAATCCATTAGTCTTTCTGGTTGTGCTCATGTATCCTCACACCTTGTGGTTGCGTCCGTGCTTGTAGAGCAAAGAGATGATGGATTTAATGTGCCCTCTCTGGATGATGTTCAGAGCCTCTGGGCTTTCGACCAAGATGCAGTGGAGGACTTCCAGGATCCCTGACAGACCACACACACAATATATTTAATATCAGAACCAACGTAAAGCAAATAGTCAAGATCTTTGTGAGAAAAACCTGTTTTATTTGTTACCTGATGAAGATTCCAGTCTCTCCAGTTTGCTGACCAGCCAGTCCAAGTTGCGAGAAAACTGGGTGCAGTTGATTCTGTTCCCACGAATCAGAGAAGCTGCAAAAACAATAAAGTTTTAAAGCTCAACAAAGACATGAATGATGTAGTTAATGGTGTAGAGCTAGATCCAGGAAGCTTGATGAACAGATGTTGCAGCAATTTGACTTTAAATGAACAACAGTCCACCATGTTTCCTGTGCACAGAGAGTCGTGGTCTGACATCGGCCCACGGGTGGATATTAAAATTCATTAAATCTCTGGAACCACCAGACACTTTCTTTAATGAGAAGCTGTGAAGCCACAGTGAAGTCAGGAGCTCTGTGTTCCCCTTGTTCCCATTCTCTGCCATTAAGAAGTATCCCTATGACTTAAATGTCTCATTTGTCACCATTAGAATTCAGACACACTGGAGTGATAATGCTCGCGAAACAATTTAACAGCGCTTTGTGCCAGAGGAATACTGATGGGCGTCTAATCTCTTTTAATTCTGCTCCTTCAGGGGAGCTGAATACGGACTCACGGGTAGAGCTACGCCACGAGACAAGGGCGAGGGTGTGTTCATTCATTGTGAACGATTTGAATGTAAAATTAAAAGGCAGCGAGGAGAAGCTGATGCTGTGGAGACGACAGACTGCAAATTTAAATTATCGTCTGCAGTGATACAGAAGATGGAACTTTTTCACAGAAACACATTTACATTTACACAGAATAAATTGCTAGAAATCAAAAAATATGCTGATATAATATCTGCACTTGCTTTTACTTATATTTAAATAACTACTAGTAACTTAGGACCTCCTAAAATGTATTTATCTGACCTCCTGGGGTTTAACTTCTCACCTCACTACAGGACCTTGTGACGCAATTTTTCAAGGTCAAGATTAAATTATCTCAAAACAATGCAGTTACTCAATGCTCCTAAATTATCTGATCCCTGAAAGTTCACAAATTAGAAACATGGAAAACTAATCTAAATATTGAGATAGTCGATGTAATCAGGTTTATTTCCTGTGGTTTTAAAGGAGGAAGTAAAAAGAAAATCACCTGGATACCTAACGGACTTATCAGAATATCTTTGTATCTAACTTTGTCAATTATAAGGTGAGAGGAGACAAGAGGAGACAAGAGGACAAACAAGAGCGCTGCACAATTCATCACACAAAACCCTGCATCCTTGGGGGTGACCCCTCTGCAGGGCGGGTGAGAGTTTGCTCCAAACGATGTATTTGTGGCTTTCGAGCGTAATGTGTGTGCATGTGGGGAGAGAACATGCTGGGGAGGTAATGATGAATATAAGGGCAGTCAAGGTGAGCCGAGACAAAAGCCGTTGATGGGAGAGCTCCAATGACAGCGGAACAAACTACCCAAGAAAAAGTTGTGCGAAAGAAAAACTTTGTCAGGGTCACAGGTTTAGTATTCAGGACTCGACGCCGGCCCTGGGAGGACGGGGTAATGCCAGCACCTGTGATGGCTGGCATTTTGGTAATGACGCAAACATTACTTCAAATAGTCAGCTGCCTGCTTTGCAATGTGTCCACTTGGCTTTCAGAGGAGGATGTAAACAAGACGGAGGGCAGGGCGGATTGTACAAGAAGGATACAAGAGGCTCTCTGTCTCTGCACTCCCTCGTCACACATAATAACTAGAATTACAACCTCCTGGTTGTTCACCTGCACCACAGACTGCGGATAAAGATGGATGTCACCTCCCCTCTTCCTCCCACTATTCAGATATAAGGCAAAATATGGATTCTGCTCAGTAGTGATCGAGGGGATAGAGCCACGGTTTCAAGGTATCGCCGATAAACGCCCTCAATCAATCCCGAGACAGTCTCAGCTGTCAATCCCAACCTGTTTTATTAGAATTAAATAACTAATGAAATAATCCATCTTTGATAAAAATGTGTTTGATGAGTAATTTGATCCTCGCCCCATCCGCTGAAATGAGAGAAGAGGGATTGATGACCTGTACCGCAGCTAGCAGCCAGGGGGCGATTGAGACCCATTGGCTTCACTTTTGGGGGGCTGCCATGTCGTCCATCTTTTTATACAGCCTTCACCAAGCAATCAAGTTGGAGGGGAATATGTTCACAATCTCTCTCTTCTGTTCCTAAGTTGAATTACTTGAAAATAGCCAGAAAAGTTTACCCAATTTGTATTATGTAAAAACATAAATGTCCTCCAGATTTGGTAAACAGAGGACAAGAGGAGTGGAGGAACTTTATGTATGGGAAAGAAAATAAGGAGGAAAAGGAAAACAGGGCGAGATAAGAAGTGCAGAAGAGAAGAAGAGTGTGAAGTGTAACTGAGAGGAGGATGAGGAGGAGGAGGAGGATTCAGTGAAGACACTAAAAAGAAGATTAATATTGCATATCTGCCCAGGGTCAGCGGCTGAGAGTGCTGACAGAAGATGTGGATATTTCATGTGATCCCTCGCTCGGGCCCTCTTACCCAGGAGCTCGTAGAGAAGGTTGAGAATGTCCTTCCAGGCAGCGCCCGCCTCCTCGCCCGCCATCTCCCCGAAGTGTGCAGCGCTGTTGTACAGGTTCATTCTGTCAATGCAGTTGGACAAGAGGGACAGCATTCCCTGGAGAAAAAAGCAGTGTTATTATAAATAGGAATATTCATTTGTATAACAAGATGTAGAGTCGCTCATCTGGGTTAAGGAAATCCTAGTAACTCATTAAAGAAATTTAAGGTAATGGAGGAAACAAAGATGTTAATCAGATTAAATGTTCTGCAACAGGCTCCAGGTTTATTTAATTACTTTTAGTCTTTCTAGAAATAAGATCATTATCCAAAGGATAAATGGAGCCATAAAAGTGCAATAACAAATCCCAGACAGGAATTCTTAATTTTCTTCATTTAGCCAGGGAACAGTCTCGTAAATTAAAGGGACTCTTACCTTTGTTGCATTTTTACACTTTTTTTGGATAAGGTTAAATTGGTATTAATAAGGTAATGACACTCTAAAATGCAAGACAGACCCACCAAGAGTAAAAACAAACAATTATTTCACTCTCATAATATTTAGTGAAAACTTCAACCAATAAAATTCTTCGGACCGAAGGACCTTATTGGCCGACAGACCTGTCTGTTTGCTGCATGGACATGCAGGTTTTCCGTCTGCTTCATTCGGGCCCGCGTCATCAAGGCATGTGAATGTAAATGTATATAACTTACCGAATCCATTGCTTTGGTAAACAAAAACTCACGTGCGTGCGCGGAGGCAGTAGCTTGTAAGTCTGCTTGTAAATAAAGTTTCTTCAAAAAAACACCGCGGATGGGAACGAGGGGGTGGGGCATTGGAGGAAGGCGGGATGATTTGAATGTGCTGTAATTCTCAAGTGCAACAAAGGTAAGAGTCCCTTTAAAACTCTTAAGGAGGACCAAACTCTTGGGTTTTGGAGAGTGGACTGGGGACTAAGAGAGTTCAGATCAACATTTTTTGTCCATTTATTTGGAAACTATACCATCAAACTGAAATCTGTATCTATTAGTTTGTTGTGGATTTAAAATAATCCCTAGTTTAGCAACTTCCAAATCCACCCATGATGCTTGACTCCTGCACTTCATCCACTCCCACCTCCTCTTTGAAGAGGTCCTGGCGCTTGATGAGCGAACGGAGGAGACACTGCTTCTCCTCGTGCTCCAGCTCCGGGTCGGGCTGTTTGAAGTACTCGATCAGGTCGTTCAGCGTCTGCAGCACCTCCTCCACGTACCCGGCCACCGCCGTGGACTCGCCGTCCGCCGTTCTGTCCAGCGCCCTGGAGGGAAAGGACGAGGGAGTAGCTGTAAAAACTTGAGACCAAGCAAACATTAACTGAGTGCTTTGTCCTCCCCCGTCATTACTTGATGAAGTTGGCGAAGAGGAAGGTGGAGTTGCGGATGATGCGAGCGGCGCGAGACTCCTCGTGCTGACAGCGCTGCAGGATCAGCCCGTCGTCCATGTGGCCCTCAGTATGTAGGCAGGCCTATACCAGGGAACATACACAACTTACTATACAAAAGGAACCACACATATTATTGACACACAAGTTATTAACGGGTGAATGTGAGGAGTGAGAAGCCGGCAGCTTGGGTGTCTACACCACCACAAACCAATGAAACCTGACTCACTGTCATCAGGCAGCATAATGAAAAGAGAGGGAGAGGGCAGCTGGAGGATTTAAGTGGAGACTAAGTATCACCTCCAGCATGTCAGGTGCGTTGGCACATCTCCAAAGCTGCAGGAGCAGCCCGGCGCCGGCGTGAGGTGGCGTTCGATGTCCTTGGAGGCGTGCCCAGCCGTGAGCAGCGTTCATTTGCCGCCCTGATCGCCCGACGTCTCGCCCAAAACTAACTGTCGCCCTCCGAGTGGCCCATTATCACGTTTAGATTAATAACTACCTCGTGTGTGCAGGATAGGAAGGTGTCGTGAGAGGGGGGGGGGGCTGTCCAGAGCAGACAGATGGATACTGGGTGGGACAGGTGTGTAAAAGGTCATATCACCCACTGGTGAGACTGGCTGGGATTTATTTCCGTGCACGCACATTTAGAGGTGTCACAAACAAGCAGGGTCTTGCAGTAAAGACAGTAAGTGTGATATGCATAGAGATTAGTTTCAATATACAACAAGAAAAGACATCAGTGTTTTAATTTGATGCTCGGTGCAAATTGTTCTCGGTGTTCAAGGAGAGATTGTCTCTGTTTGTTTTAGTATAAAGTAGGGCTGGGCAAGTTAACTAGTTAATTACGAGTTAACTAGTAGGTAAGTGATGAGTTAACTCGTAACTAGTTAATTACGAGTTAACTCATCACTTACCTACGTTAGACGCAGGGAGGAGTATACATTTTTCATAACGAAGAGGATAACATTAATGCCCTGGCAGTGGCATTGAGCTTTAACTTTGTATTTGCTTTGATAACATTGTTAAGTTGAGATTTACACTGAATATTTTATTTAACTGCAACTGTATTAAATGCTGATGTTAAAAGTGTTTGCACAACAAATGTTATGGCACTTTCGTTCATATGGCAGAACATTGAAAATAAAATTGCGCTATACACTACTTTTTAATTCATTATTGGATTTTGCGTATACAAATGCGATTAATCGTGATTAATCAGGGAAATCATGCGATTAATCGCGATTAAAACTTTTAATCGTTGCCCAGCCCTAGTATAAAGATAAATAATGTAAAATGAGTAGAGTGTGGATCCTTAAGTGAAGAAGACTTTAACCAAAAGTCAAGGATTTCAGGATGCACAACTACGTTCAGGTCCGAAGCATAAACTACAGAAACACACATCTTTACTGGACAAAATACATTTAATACTTTATTGCTCATATATGTATGTGGATCTAGGGGCTTCTCCTTTCAGTGGGATGTCCTTAAATTCTGATGAAGGCGGCTCGATGGATGACAAGAGCTGTGTTTGACTTTTGTGTAGACGGTGTTCATTTATCATTGAACAGGAGGAACAAATGCTCTTGTCAGACTTTTTAATAGAGTATCTACCCGTCTTTTCAGGGGTCCTAGGCGAGAGGATTTGGCATCAGGCGCCAGGTAGGACAGCCACAGTCCTGTCGCCACGTGCATGATGAAGCACACCGAGTCTCCGTACTTGATCTCCGGCGAACCCATCCCCTCGATGTCCCTCTTCGGGCCCGTGTCCCCCTTTTCCTGCAGCATCACATTGAGAAGCACACACCGACATTGGCAAATACACAAACACGCTGGCATGAAATAGACAAATGAAGATATATTGTGATTAGATGTTAATCAGAGAGGCCGGTTGAGGAGAGTGCAGTCATTGGTCTGCAGGGAGGCTGCCGCTCGCCTCATTACCTCGGCTGCACTTCTGGCTCAGCGGTGATGGAGCGATGCAGCTGATTGCAGTTGACAGGAAGTAGCGGGAAACGTATTAACGCCAATGTTCAACATGGCACAGCATTGACCTTTGTGGCTACAGAACCTGACTGGGTTGTGTGCACAGTGGGACGAAGGTGTGAGGTTTTAATCTGAAACAGGGAATTCATTTTCCTGGAATAAATTACTCCCAATCATCAGGAGGTGAGACCGGCACCGGGACATCTTCTCACGTCCTTGATTGCTTTATTCCCCTGCATTATATACGCCAAGGGGGGATAATAACATTAAAGAGACGCTGGTCCTCCAGGAGTAAAGATTACTGAGGGCAATTACACTTTGTTGTCGGGCAGTGGGATGTGTTGGGAAAATTAAAGCCCCAGAAGTGCACGGCACTCAGGAGGATTTGATACTGTACCTAGTGCAGATAGCAGGAGATGTGCAGGGACACGACGCTGCTCTGTGAAGGTGACTCAGGCCATTGTGCTGTTTATGTTGCTCGAGCCATTACAGGACAGGAGGATAATTGTATGGGTTCATTTATGCAACAGACGGTGAATCAACTATAAATGTTTTCATACATTTAGGCAAGATCCCTACAGTCTACAAAAAGCTTAACAAAAAAGAATTTGCATATTAAATAAGGATTCAAGATGTTTCAATATCATTTCAATGCCTCTGGTACTGGTAATAGGTAACGATCGATACACAAAGTCCAGGTATTAGAATTGTTTAAGGGGTCAGAGTTATTAAATCAAATTTGACAGCACAAAATCAAATTGTGATCCATGATCTTGTGTCGCCAATATTGAAACTGCACAATTTACCGATACACACAATGTATCTCAGCATCAGTAAAACACAGACTTTCAATTTGGATTTCCTTCAGTCAGAATTATTTCTGGCAGTGACACCTTATTTGTGGAATACACATTATTAAAATAGACAATCTGAAGCTCGCTCAGTGTGAGAAGCAGCTCAAGATAATAAGGTAATCGAGGGAAGGAAATTAGCAAAAGCAAAATACTGGGTGTGCCTTCTGAAAATACCCCATTACAGGGAGAACCTTATAATGCTGTAACAATATGAAAGTTTGCTCCAGCGTTTCCAGTGCTGTCTACTCAGCAGCTGGGAGAAGGTCATTTTATTGTGGCGAGCCCAGGGGCTGATTGAAAGCTTACAGACTCATCTCAGGAGCCTTTGATGGAGAATCCAGGGCGAGACTTTTTGAATCCTATTTTAATGAGGTAGGCCGACTTAGAACATGTATTAACATTAACTACCAGAGCACTTTTTAGATGTAGGAACTGCCTTTCTTCTATGGAAATGAACCATGTTGGTTCAGGAGTGGAGGCACTGACCTTGGAAGCCCTGAAGCAGAAAGCAGTGGCCTTGGTATCGGACTTCTCCCGGTCCTGCAGGACCAGTCCCCGGTCCTCGGTCAGGGCCAGGTAATGGCCGGTGGAGAGGTGACGTAGCCTGAAGGACTGGCCCCATCGAATGTGGCTACCGCTCCAGCTGAGCACAGAGAAGTCACGTCACAGACTTACAACACTGGTGGTGTAACACTGCAAACCTCACATGAGTGAATAGAATAAGATATATTTAGTAATTTAGAAATATTCTTGAGGAGCATCACAAACGCTCGAAACCTAGCATCAAATATCTTGTTAAATAGTATTCCTGCGCACTTTATCCTATATGAATTCATTCAGATTAATTAACATTTGTTTTGATATTTATAACTTTTTTGTTGGTTTTACACTTTGTACAAATCCTACTTTTAAGACAGACAATGAAATTTAACATAACAAATGTCATTTCCACTTTATTTGCTATATTCATTATTATATTTAATAGTATCCAGCCTGGGGCTGTGTAGCTTCATTTGGCCAAATAACATGTTCTCTTGCAAATCTAGTAACTAGTTGACACGACTGCTCCGTCAGTGCAGTTTAAGTTTCTGTGCACGTGCGACTCAGAGCAGAAAACACTGCTCAAAATTCCTCCCTCAGGAGAATAGGAGAACATGAGCCCTAATAGATACACCTGCACCGTTCTGATGGGTTCAGACAGACTGTGACAGGCAGTCCCAGTGAGAGCTGGTGGTGGGGGGGTGGCTGCGTGGGAGGCCAGTTAATAGAAAAAGAGAGGAAGAAGAGGGATGGTTGATAGACACACAGAGAGAGAGGTAGATTGAAAGGGACAGTAAACAGAGCCTCACTTTCTGCAGGACTCCGCTGACTAATTGCCGGCGACAGCTCAGAGCAGATGGAGGAGAGGTTTGTATAAAACCTACACAGCACTGGTTGTGGCAAATGTACTTAAAGAACCAATTCTCTGTTTCTTCATTTACAGATCCCACTGGAGAAAGGTAACCCAGTGTGTTCTTTACATGTGAGTGTTGATCTCACCTGATCCTGAGAGGCTCCAGTCTCCACAGCGAGCGGGCCCTGGACGCTCCTTTACCCGCCTCGTAGTTGACTATCCTGGAAGCAAAGTGACAGGTCGGGGGGGTTTCCTGTTATTCCTGAATCTTTCAAGTCACAGTGGGTATAAAATAATCAAAGGAGTTCCTGCTACGGCTGCACTCGCGGCAAAGGGAACATCGAAGACGGGGTTTCAGTCTCACAACTCAAGCATTGTGACTCAAGCATTTCATTGCCAGCGACTGCTTAATGTTATTGTTGTGCATTTGATAATAAAAATCTTGAATCTTGAATCTTGAATCATTTGGACAAGATTTTTGTTATATAGCTGACGGTAAGATTGCATATCAATATCATTTTATCCATTTATTGATAAGGATCACTTAAGTTCAATTCTTGTCCAAAAGAAAACATTATTAGGATCTTGAAAACCTGTCTGAATAACCTTCGAACCAGAGGCGGACACATGAAACCATTATATTTTATTATAGAACAGTATGAAAGATTTAATACACAGGAGCTCGGGGCTTTACATTGTTGCCACTGTGCAGTTTTACTGTTCAAAGAACCTTAATCAGCACTTCAACAGCACTTTTGACAGTTGCAGTAGAGGAAGTGTTTCTCATTTATCATCCTCCAAACTATACTTGTGACTCTGTCGTCGCAAAACAACTTCGCTAAATTTAGTCGAACACCCGAGCTTCAGTAGTTATTCACTAACCTCTGCTCCTCCTCACTCTTGTCGGCTCCGGGGATGGTCAAGCTCTCGTCGTGTCCGTGACAAAGACGCATCACGTGTCCACCGGTCAAAAACCCTGATGGGACAAAAACAGAACTGGGTTATGAGATGTTCTTTTTGTTCTATACACAGAAACGCACTTTCTTTGTGGTTGTTTTCAGAGACAAACCATGTAATGAAGAATATGACATGAATCATGTCAATTTAAAGACTTATCTCTAGCTTTTCCTGATTGCTTACATAGATAATAGAAGAAAATATGATATGAGACGTGTTAGTTATATTATTTGTAGGGCTGGGCAACGATTAAAAGTTTTAATCGCGATTAATCGCATGATTTCCCTGATTAATCACGATTAATCGCATTTGTATATACGCAAAATCCAATAATGAATTAAAAAGTAGTGTATAGCGCAATTTTATTTTCAATGTTCTGCCATATGAACGAAAGTGCCATAACATTTGTTGTGCAAACACTTTAAACATCAGCATTTAATACAGTAGCAGTTAAATAAAATATTCAGTGTAAATCTCAACTTAACAATGTTATCAAAGAAAATACAAAATTAAAGCTCAATGCCACTGCCAGGGCATTAATGTTATCCTCTTCGTTATGAAAAATGTATACTCCTCCCTGCGTCTAACGTAGTCTGCCGAAGCCTCGCTCCGCACGCTGTTTCGTTGAGTGATTTGTTGTTTTGTGTGTTGCATTCAGGTGATATTTTAGACTGGAAGTACTCCAGTGATAAGAAAATTCACCTTGGCAGTGGCTAGAAATTACTTTGGTTCTGTCGACTCCGCCGTCTGGAAGGACTTTAAAAGGAAAATGGCCATGTAAAAGCTCCGTACCCTTATCCATGGTTGTTTATCCGCCAATTATTTTCTTTTTTCCGGTTTCGCAGAAGTCAGCAACAGACTTTCACAAAATAAAAGCCTGACTTTCACAATAAAACAATAAATAATCAAACCTGAGTTAATGCGAGATAAAATAATTGTCTGAGTTAAATAAGTGATGAGTTAACTCGATTAAAACGAGTTAACTTGCCCAGCCCTAATTATTTGAAAAAGAAAATGTATTTAAATGTCTGAGAAAAGTGTTTCAAAGATAGTTGATGTTGTTGCAGATGCTACTCTCACTCCCGTTGTCATGAACTTGCCTACAGCCACGTTGCTTGAAGAGCAAGTGGGTTGGACGTTCCACAGAGTTTGCATGAAGGAGGCATCCACCTGGATGTTGCGATTGGAGATCGAGAGGTGCTGCAAGAGAGAAGCAGGTTATTTAAGACTTAATACGCAAAGGGAGGAGACTAAAGTCAGTAAAGTAGTTTTGTTTCTGCAACTAGTGAAACATTGAGAGTTCTGCACGGAGGAGACAGTGTTGTCCCAGAGTTGGGAATTAAAAAAGGGATTAAAACTCCTCTGGAGCCGCAGTGTTGTGCCACTGTGGAGTAAAAACCATGCACGCATCAGTTTCTCCCTTTGCAGCAAAGTCCAGTTAATTACAGTAAGTCCTTTCCAGGAGCGACTTGGAGCGGATCCCGTTCCCCCTATGGACAAAATTCAGAATCGACTGCTGGCTCAAAATGATCCTGCGTATATCACCATGAGAGCTGATGAGTTAATTGCTTATTAAACTATGTTAGAGTGGTTAAACAACAACCATCCATTTGTTGTTTTATTAATCTGTCTCCTTGTTTCTAAAATGCACGGTATGGGGTATACCTCGTATTCCAATGCAACCCCTGCTTGTTGACAGATGATAAGAATGAATATGAAATCAAACTTTTTGAGCTCTTTTTAAGTGTCCTCACATTCAGGTACCAGACTTGAATGACAGGGGGAAACTGGCGGAACAGTTCAGCCTCACTGGGCACAGAGTCACCAACCCATAAAGGCCTATGTCCCGTAAAAGACCGCATCACAAACTCTTGATGGTTCATAGTAATGGAGCACAGATTTTTGTTACTGAATGTCTGATGTCTTCCGTTCTTCAAACGCAGAGTCTCTGTCAGAGGGATATCAGGTGAAGATGTAAAATCTGGCCCTTTGCCAGTTTAGCTTTAATTGGACATTTCCCTCCCGAGGGGCCGGAGCCGCCACTTGAAGCCGCCGCTCCTCCTACGCCTGCTCCTCCTTTTGTGGCCACTTCTCTGTCTCTCCATCTTCCTCTTGAAATCCCTCTCTACTCTTTCTTTACCGGGAAAAGTTAATTGAGGCCGGCTTTAAAGCTCTGCATAAAGGAGTCAGCATTCATTCTAATCAGTCAGATGGATGCCTGCCCTTAAAATCCTTTAGAAGAAAAAAAAGACTCTGCAGAAGAGGGCTTTACAGGTAATCAGATTTCTATTAGAGATAGTGTAGAGTTTGAAACTTTCCCCCTTGAATTGCCTCGTCCCTCTGAAGTCGGCTGGAGGGAGACGGCTATCAGAGCCATCCGACAGCTGAGAAACTTTCTAAAGTGCCTTTTTGAGGCAGGGCGGTGAACCAATAACCAGCTCATTCCATCGATGTGAGGTGAAATATCTATTCTTTCATTGTGAAATCCTTTTTCCAAGTGTAGAGGCAGGCAATTCTCATTCCGACATGAAAACAGTTGGCAGAGACAAAAACAAAAGGAACCAGGAACCAGGTGAAATGAGAGATGAGTCAGAAACAAGAGGCCGAATGTGATGTAGAGAGACTGAAACATATAATGAGAGAAAAACGTTTATCTGGAAGAAAGCGACTGAAGACAGACCTGCAGATTTAATAGGAATAATCTGAGCTGTTTTATATTCAGCTTTTAGAAGAAGCGTTGCCTTGAGAGAACTTTGATAAATGGTATCAATGATCATCTGCATTGTCTTTGGTTACAGCAGGGCGAGTTAATCACACTTTGGAACAATAAAGCTAAAGATGAATCTAATGTGTTCATGATTTAATATCAAGCAAAGTAAATGTTACTTTACAAGTTATTTGTCATTTTACACTATTTGCAGGTTTATTCTCACAGAGATAAAGCTTCTATTACATTATACATTAATTTATGTAATCGCCAAGTCCACATATGCTTTTTCATCCGATAACCTTTACTTGTATCTATTATAGAGAATGAGATATGTCTGATAGAGTTACATAATACTTTAAAGGGCGACTGCATTCAGAAGCTCTTTGACGTGACCTACCAGGTATCTCTCCGTGGACACGCTGACAAGAATCAGGTCGTCTCCGATGCGGACTTTCTCTCCCTCGGATCTCTGCTTGGACGCAGGGTGGATGGTCCACCAGCAGGCTTCTCCTATTCACACACACACACACACATGGGAACATCAGGTGTTAACTGCTGATAAAAGAGGGAAAAAAGCATTTAATCACATCCAATGTCCAACGGAATAATATATGTGATATTTTTGATAATCCTGCCTCATCTCGTTAAAGTGTGAGCAGCAAAAAGCACAAAAACATCCATCAACTGAGAAAGACTGGTGGAGTAGTGATGGATAAATACTGTAGTTCAAATGTCAAATGTAACATTGCTGTACACACAAAGCAAACACGCTCTCACAGTATTTCTCTCATGGGTATTAATTTCATCTCAAGGTCAGGTCGACTGTAAAAGTCTATTCAAGGAGACTGAATTCAATTTGTGCTCAAACTGTACCTATTGAATCCTCTTGTAGTCCGACATCGAACGACAGCTTGTCCGTCAGAGACCTGGACGTCTTCAAACAGGTCAAGTACTGGCGAGTGAAAAGGAAATGAGTGTTCAGTGGAAGGGAAAAGACTTCAACAAGCTGTAATGTGAAAATAACCACGTGTTCCTTGTGTTATGATACTAACCATCCCGCTGAAGGAGTGGCGAAGGAGGATGGCGTGACCGTAGAGCAGCGTCCGGTGTCCGCCGCCCTGACCTGCCTGCCGGGAAATAAACAGACAATAGATAATTATCACGTCCATCCTTCACCTCGGAACTGAACGGATTTAATACGTTTAATTTCGGGTTCACCATTCCAAGTGCAAGAATCCAACAGACACACACAAAAAAAGAGGATCGGGAGACACAACATACACATTCAAACACACACAACAAACACAAACACGTCCAGGGCCACACTCATCAGACGTCTTGCCCATTCTTGTGACAAACAAGAATAAATGTGAGGTGCGATTGCAAAATGCCTGAGGAAATGTGAGAAAGTTGT